>NW_005187466.1:2251863-2258032 GCF_000239375.1 Pundamilia nyererei | reverse complement strand
TTTTCTCTGTATCTATGAAGCGCCTTGAGGCGACTTATGTTGTGATTTGGCGCTATATAAATAAAATTGAATTGAATTGAATTGAATTGAATTTAAAAGCCTTTTCATTACTTTTAATTTTCCCTACCCTCATATGTATTGACAGCCTCCAAGTTCATGACATGACGGATGATGTGGTACTCATCAGAGATGCCGTTTCCTCCTAGCATGTCTCTGGCCTGTCTAGCAATATCCAGTGCCTTGCCACAGCTATTTCTCTTCAGCATGGAGATCATCTCCGGTGCCGCCCTATTAAGATGAGGAAGAAAAAACAAAAGAAACCCTTCTTTGGTTGTTTTTTTGTTTGTTTTTTTTGCAGGGGAGGGGCAGTAGAACAGCAAACAATAAAGCAGGCAGTGACACGTGAAAGACAGCCCTCACTTCTTCTCATCAACAAGCCTTCCCAGGTACAGGCATGACTGCAGCCCAATGGTGATCTCTGTTAGCATGTCAGCCATTTTCTTCTGCATCAGCTGGTTTCTGGCCAGTGGCACACCAAATTGGATTCTGTTTGGAGGATAAAAAGGTATGAGCCATGTGCGGGGATAATGGTAACATGGATCTCTTTTCTCTGGATTTTTATGTTTTGCCACGTTTTTGGGCAATGTTTGCAAACACAGTTGTGTACCTGTCCAGAGTGTACTGTCGAGCAGCGTGAAAGCAGAATTCAGCTGCTCCCAGAGCTCCCCAGGCAATACCATACCGGGCATTGTTCAGACAACCAAAAGGACCCTGTATACAAAGACAAAAAACAACAACAAAAAATTTAAGCTACTAATATTCATACAAGCTGTAAAAATTAAGTTTACCAAACTTCATTAGGTAAAACATTAACTTACACTGAGGCCAGAGACATTGGGCAGCAGGTTCTCCTCAGGAACTTCTACTTCATCCATCAGGATCATGCCAGTGGCAGACGCCCTAAGAGAAAATTTTCCCTCAATCTTGGGGGTAGAAAAGCCCTTCATGCCACGCTCCAAGATGAAACCCCGCACTCTCCCATCTTCACACTTCGCCCAGACTACTGCAATGTCTGCCACAGGAGAGTTTGTGATCCTAGGAAAAGATGTGGGGAAATCAGTGTATTTGATTATTTAGATATTTAAGTAATTTAGTTTCACAGAGAGCAGCAGGCTTTGTCAGCATGTCTAAATTATTACACATGTTTACTTCTATATGATTAGTCATCAAATGGCAGAACTATTGTGTCCTCACCCATATGGAAAAGATATATATAAAACTTATAAAGTTTGTATCTGTCTTGTGTGAAACTTGTATGAAAAGCATATAAGAGTGAAAACAGATATAAGATCCCTTGAAAAATTATATAATGAAACTTGTATGTTTTGGATACTTACTAAAACAATGTATGAAAGTAATGAGAAAGTGGCCACTTTCATGAGTAATCACATATAAGTTTTTACTATTTCTTTTCCATATGGGCAGTATGGGGATCCACACAGTTCCAAGTTATATAAACTTATACAGGTCTCTGCTCCATTGTCTTATTTTTACTCCATGCAAGTTTCAAACCAATACATCTTGTTCTATATGTGTCTATCTACCAGGTCTTAGCTCCGCTGATGGTGAAGGTACCACTCGATGGGTTGTACTTGGCCTTAGTCTCCATACTGCTGGGATCACTGCCATGATTTGGTTCTGTCAAACCAAAGCAACCTACAATTTCTCCCCGAGCTGCAGAACAAATAAACACACACCAGAAATCAGATGGATTTTAGTCCTTTGCAAATTTTAAATGTCAAGTACAAGAGGAGAGAATGTCGCACTTACCAAGCCGGGGAAGGTACTTCTCCTTCTGGGCTGTTGTGCCGTACGCATTAATCGGGTGCATGACCAGTGAAGACTGGACGCTCATTACAGACCGATATCCACTGTCCACCCTCTCAACCTCTCTGGCAATCAAACCATATGCCACATAACTCGTACCTGCACAACCATACCCTGCAGTGTAAAGGGGGAAAAAACAACTTAAAAAAACTACTAAGTGTAATCAGTGAAATATAACAAAAAGCAGGAAAAAAGGAGGGAGGGGGGAGCATTAGTTTTTTTGTTTGTTTTACCTTTAATAGTCGGGCCTAGGACTCCCAACTCTCCCATCTCTGAGACAATCTCACGGTGAAAATCTGTAGCATGGTGCATGTTAGAAAATAAGAAAATGACAAATATTTAGATGAGATTCATTTTACACACCTTAATGTAAAGGCGGATTAAAGACAGAAACAGATTTTTTTCTGAATTATTCACAGTGTGCACAGCCTGAACCACACATATTAATCCTGCTTAACTCACGTTCATGTCTGTTGGCCATAAGGACGCGCGGCATGAGTTTTTCCTGGCAGTAGTCCCGAAACGAGTCCCGGATCATGATCTCTTCCTCCGTCAGCTGACCCTCCAGGTCGAGAGCATCCCGCCAGTTGAATGCCACCTTGGCTGAGCGCCAGAACATTAACACACACACATTCACTATGATCACATCACTATAATAGAACATATGAAGAACTCTGAGCAGATTGGATTCAGCTCATTAAAATTCACTTCAAACCTTTACCTGGCTTTGCCGGCTTTTTGGCTTCTTCAGCACCTAAAGGATGTAAATTTAAAGTGTTGTTGGTCATCTGATACAAATATAGAAAACACATTCATGTTTTTCCAGCTCTTATGTGTGCTTTCTTTTTTATCACAACTAAAAATTGCATTTCCTACCTCAAGACACCCATAGACTGTGATTCCAAACTTTACACTACCTTCCTGTGTATCTAAAATATCAGTCGTACCTTTTTGTGCTGCAACCGCTGTGCCCTGAGCTCTGGATGCAGTGACAGCCACGGACATACGGCTGTTGGAGAGCAGACGTGTGAAGGCACTTCTGAGAGCCATTTTACTAAAGGGCACAAAATAAAAGTAAATGCATATTAGAGTGTACACCTCACAGTGTTTGAGACGTTATTACGCAATAATACCTGAGTGCAAGTTGTAGCAAAGTTACTTTTGTGTTTGGGTATTGTTATATCATCTTATTATATAAGGGGCAAACTTTGGTGTGTAGTTTTTATTTGGGTAAAACAAATATGTTAAAAAAAAGTTTAATCAGAAAAGTCCTTATAACCTGTGTAAAATGCTTCACACATTTCTCCTTAAAGCATGCCACATACATCAAGATCAACTTATCCAAACAAAATACTTTATAGTAGCCTACCTTTTTTCCCCCTCTCAGGTGGGTGATCAGATTATAAGATGACTTTTCGATGGCGATATGAGCTGTGAAAAGTTGCTTAAGTAATAGAAACGTCACAGGTTTACGTAAAGTGTAAGACGGGAAGACTTTTCCGCCATGATAGATGAGGCAAAACACTGAGCCAGCGCATGACAGTAAAAGTAGTGCAACTCGTGAACGTCACGCAACGGACTTTGAAGAGCCTTTTGCGCTTGTAACAGATTTTTAAAAGATAAGTGCGGGAAGTTTGAATATTGGAGGTGTTCGAGGCTGCTCCTGCGCTATTTTTACACAAGTTTGCGAAGTTTCAGCAGGTCTGCGGACTGAATTTGGCACATATTTACGCACTCAAAATGGCGTGTGTGGATGGATGGATGAGTTAGGGGTGTGGAAGGTGTTGGCCCAGCCTTCGAGCTCATTGGCCGGTAAAATGAGCCATGTGCAGAATGTTGACCCTGCGCTGAAGTTTTACAAGTGACAAGAAGCACATATGTAGGTTACACTGTAACTTTTAAGTTTGGGTAATATAAAGAAGAAAGGCAAAGAAATGAATCTGTAAAATGTAAGTGTGCATATATAAATGTTTTTGATGTTTTTCCTGCTCACAGAAAAAAGCCAATTAAATGAAATCTCAACCTATATATTTACAAATTTTAAAAAGAAAGAAATACCAGTGAGCTTTGTAAAATGTTGCATGTTACAGTTTATTTGTTTGGCATATTGTACTAAAAAGCAATAAAAAACATCCTCACGCTTTTCATAAGTAACCTGATAACGTGCCAAACGCTTTAATTATTTATTGTTTTCCTGGCAAACCTTTACATGACACTTTTGGAACCAAAGGCTGGAGCCTATTATGCAATGTGAAGATGCATTACAGTCTTTCCAAACTGTTCGTCTTTCAATCATTAATTAATCTTTCCAAGAATGTGAAAATTGGTTTTGTGTAACACAGCATATCTGTAATGTCAATACCTCCTGCGTGGAGCAAAGAAACAGCAGGCCAGCAGTTTTGCCAGTGAGGCCTTTCTCCCTTTACCCTTCTGATGAAAATATGTCTCCAGGTCATAGTATCTTCTTGGTATGCATGAGTTTCCTACTCCACTTTTCTATAAGCTTGAGTCTCCCATGTTATGAGTCAGTAAATGGTAATAATTATCTTACTTATTTCTTAGTAAAACATCATTTCTCAGACTACACGACTGTGCTGGTGGAAGAAGAATCACTTACTAGCAATGATACAAAATACATAGGTTAAAGAGAATTTTCTCTTCATAGAGCCTCAGAGATTTGCACATTTAAGCCACGTTTACTTGTAAACACAGAGACTGAGGCGGCTGTATTGACAAATTTGGATTTTCTGTCGGTGGCAGCCTCCCAGTTGATACTTTTTCTTTTGAAGAGAAGATTGCCAATAAAATTTCATTTTTATGGGGCGGAAAGTTTCATTAATTTGAGGTAAATTTGACAAAAATGTATTTTTCATCACCGTGCTCTTTGTATGCGTCTTCTTTGGGAAGTAGTTCTCTTCGATTCTCAGCAAACGACGTAATGATGTTTAGACAAAATAAATAACTTAAAATAATTACCGTATTATGCTATAATTGCGAAACAATAATCTTTCTGAATGCGTTATGTTCTTTAAAAGCACATTGGTCTTTAAATTCTACACATTCCATTGCACAGCCTTTGTCCTCGTCAGGGTAATCCTGAGTGGCTGCAGCAGCTGTCGGTCAGCAGGCCCCGGTCTCTCATTGGCTGGCTCTCCTTTCCGTTAGACTGGAATGCGCTTTGCTCCAGTTTGGCTTGGGGTGGTCTCCGTCTTCAGTCTGCTGTGTGGCTGTTGCAGTCGGTCATTGTTATTGATGTTTTTTTGCCTCGACATTTCCATGGAAACTGTCCTGGGTTAGGTCTGATCAGCAGCAAGCAGCAGTGCGTGAGAATGGAGATGGAGGAGAAAAACCCGGACCCCAAATACGGTAAGAACAGTTTGTTTTACGGCTTTCTCTTCGATCTTTCTTTCTTTTTTCTTTAAACGGGGGAAGAAATGGAAACAATGACTGCAATGGATGGATGGGTGTGGACCTCATGAGTGTCATGCAGATCTGGAGCTATCCACATCTTCAGCAACCGTCACAGCGACTATTTTTTTTCCCGATTTATCTTTAAACTCTGAGAAAACGCCCTTTAAGTTGCATTTAATTATTCAGTTTGCATTACACAGCGGGTGTAGAATGCGTACTCTAAACGAGTCGTTTATTTGTCATTAAATTACAGCCTGTATAACAAACTAAATATAGCTAAAAAAAAAAATCGAACAAAAACTAAAGGTAGTTAATTATTGCTCTTTCGGTTAATTAGGGGTAATAAACAGAACTAGGTTGCCGGGTTTTTCCCTATTAGGCTTTATATGGAGGCGATTCTGTACTGCAGGAACACACAGATACAGAGCAGAGTGGAGAAGGAGAGCACATATGCTGTCTCTTGGGCTCCATAACCATTTGGTATTTTGTAGATTGACATATGGCTGCTTCATCCACAGATGCACACAGCCTTTTGCAAACACATACATTTCACAGATGTTCACAGCTTTTGTCTATTTATTACATTTTCGTACACTTAGTGCGGAAAAATCATCTTCTATGTCAGTCAAACGTATGACTCATTGCAGATTATTATGTGCCACACATGCATTTTTTCCACCACCACCAAGTTAGCAGCCCACAGCAGCCTGGCGTGGTCTGGGCAGGGTTGTTATTCATATGGACTGTTGAGTCATGAAGTTTTTGTAACCACTGTTATTCTTTCTTTAATACTCCATGTCTACATTATTACATGAAAGGTTGTTCTTAGAAGGCTAAAAACCAAACCACAATCCTCATGCATTGGGAAAAC
>NW_005187466.1:2245615-2251417 GCF_000239375.1 Pundamilia nyererei | reverse complement strand
CACACACACACACACACACACACACACACACACACACACACACACACACACACACACACACAGCTCTGTACACAGACAGAGATGCCGCTGACGATATTCGTCATTTTTGATGATCATTGATTTAGTTGATTTTGGAAAATCTGCTTTTTCTTGATGTGAAAAGTAGCGACTCTGAGGAGTAACAAGAGACAGTGATCAAAGCCAGTGGATGACAGATTTATGTATCTCCTTTAAAAAGACTTTAGTATGTTTCCTTGTTCCACTGACCTCATTAGTGGCTTCAGGAGTAGTATTTGAAGCAGTTACAGCTGCTTGGCACAGTACAGGAACAGTTTTACACAGAGTGGCTTCTGTCCTGTATTGTAATGATGTTCAATGAATCTGCGTGCCTGGAATATAAAGATAAAAAATTCAGGGATAAGCGCTCTTGTGATGAGATATATTCAGAATGTCTCCTTGCGTATGCAGTCTGTGAGTGTACATACAATCATGCACAACCACAGTAGCCACTATCCCATTAAGGTAGGCAGGGAAATGTTCATCTGATAACCCCTTTGGGCCCATTAGCACATCATCAGTCATGACATCATCTCTCCCTTAAACACGCACACATACACGCACACAAACAAATACACGCAGAGTCACACACAGTACTATACAACTAAAGGCTGGATCATTGGCAGATGCTTTTAACCCGTTACTGACCTGAACCTGAGATCTGAAGGGCCTTATACATTTTCACAGCCTAGGTTCTGTGTAATGAAGTACCTGAGGACATCCGGTTACCAAAGTGAAAAAAATATATGTATGTATTTTTAACCTTTTTAAAAATGTGTTTAAGGTGGCAGACTGACATCAGTGAACCTATATGGTATTAATTTTGCCAATTACATAAACGAACAACACGACTTACACGATATTTGGCAGCCTGAACACAACAACAAGAAGAACAAATCTGCTCGCACGCTTTTCAGCACAATCAGAGATTGTTTTATGGACAAAACAGGCAAAGAGCCGCCTGTTCCTCCAGCTCTAATGGAGCTGTGTCTCACATTCACAGATGGCCCTACAAATGAAAGGCTGAAGGGAGAATCTCTTAATGTTTATCTTCAGAAGAGAGACAGAGGAAACTTAGTAGTGATGGCAGACTGTGTGGGGTAAAACTAAAAAGCAACAATAATAAATGCTGGAGAAGAAATATCTAAACACTCTGTTATTTATTTATTTATTGCAACTCTTCTTTTACAGTATTCTTGCCCAGAATAAATATTCTTACACCAATAGCTTTATAACAGTTTGGTAGTTTGAGCTCTGTTCCATTCAGGTGCTATGGCTTAGCGGCTCTGCTATCATTGGTAAATTTATGAATGAGAAACACACTGTAAAGTGGGTTGTAGATCCTAATAAAGGTTCAAAAGGTGCTACGTATGTGTAGATCATTCAAAATTATGTCCCCAGTGGCCCCTACTCATTTCGTTTGAAGAGAAAAAGCGAATCTACTACTACTGTTCTTAAAAAAAATCGATGTATGTCAGTGCTAATACAGGTTAAAATGCTTGATTCATAAGAACAAGGCTGATTTTTGTGGTCATGTCTATTTGCAGAAGAGGCCAAGATACAATATTGTGCCCAAGGCTAAAGTCACCCTTCATTTGTTTATATTTTGCTAGAAAAATGAGAAATGGGTGTGGCAAATTATCAAAACATCTGCAAACATTCATAGGGATACAGTATGTAAGGCAAAAACAGAACTTGCACTATTCTCATGGGTTTGAAAGTTAATATTTGACATGATGGCCTTTATTCTTCAGCGCACTCTGAACTCTCTTATACCTGCATTCTTGTAATTACTTAAAATAGCTCAGGGGCAGATACATCTCTCGGGTTTTGTGTCAGGTCTTTGCTCGATTTTTGGCTAATTCTCAAAGACATGACCTTCAGATAGTGTGCATCTGCTGTAGATGCTTTTTAAGCCTGCCACTTTGTTTGTCTGTTTCTTTTCATCCTCTTTTTGTCAAGTTTCCTCTCATTTTTAAAAGACTGAGATATTTCAAGTCTCAAGTTAAGACTAGACTAAAAGTAAGTTAGACACAAAACAAAACAGCAAACATGTTAAAGTGACCCAGCACATGATCACATGGGAAGCTGTGCCAGAGTCTCAGAATGTGTAAATTCAATGCACTAAAACTCCATCCCGGCCATCGGCTTTGAACTGAGAACCTCTTTGCTTTGGAACAACCACAAGTGTTCACACGTTGCACCACTGGTGGTTAGCAAAGTGCACTGGTTAGCTTTGAGAATTTCACAAAGGTTGATTCATTAACCTGTAACCCCAGGAACTCAACTAGTGGTGTAAGTTTTACCATTATTTTATTTTATTATTTTATTTTATTAGTGTATTTTACCATTATATAGCTATTTATGAAGAAAAAAATGTAATCAAATGTACTGAGAATGTTTTAGGGTTTTTTAAATTTCAGATAAACTTCCTGTGAAATTAATAGTTTAGCTAAGACTTTATGTTCTAACTGCACCATTCTGAGAGTGTTTAAAGAATGTTGTCACGTTTCAGTTCATAAAATGTTCCCACACTGTTACAATCTAACACTGAGTGTGTATTTGAGGTCTGAGATGAAACATTGTTTCATTATGTGATTCTGAAACTGTTTTCATAATGTTGCACTGAGAATGTTTTTCCACTGTAATCTGTCACATGCCAGCAGAGGTGGTCATGTGCCACCAGAGTGGGATGGCGTTATCTCTGATGTGCTTATCAGCTCATTGCTGTGTATATGTCAGACATGCGCAATGCATCAACATTTGCCATTGGATGACTGTGGTTATGATGGCTTTGTTCATTGTTCCGTTTGAAACCACTGAGAGGTGGGTGCACTCAGAATGAGGTAACAAGCTGATAAAACAAAACAGGACGTCGAGGAAACAGAAAGAGAGCAAGTCGGCTAAAATTTTAAGAACAAACGACACAGTAGCTCAGGGGTGAGAAATTTTTTTTTACAGGTGTCGGTGCAGCTGCAGCACATGCAGGCACACTCTGTAAAACACAGCTTATCTTGTTGATTCAGTGAACTGAGCTGAAGTCTGAAATAACCATTATGTGTTGGGGTTAAAGACTGTTTTGATGTGAGAACAAGCACCCACAACTGAAGCAAACACTCTCTGCAGCAAGTTGTATAAAACTGGCACATTTTAGTTTTTAGTTCATGTTTTTGGCAGCTTTGGCAGTTATCAGGTGCCACAAGTCTCTGTTTATTTCGATATCCTGTCTCAATTTTTCCATCGATACTTCTTTGCTGCAATTGGGCTGACGCAGCTTTTGCAAGGAGGAAACCCACAGAGTAAAAGAGGGAATTGGAGGTGAAGGCAGAGCTTTGAAATCTAAAATAAGGAAGTGAAGAGTAAGAAGCTAGAGAACACGCAAGCACTGTTATACAGGAAGGACCTTTAAAGAAACAACAACAGAACACAGAACACTGAGACGTATCTGTAAAACCATCCGTGACACAAACTGAGAGCAAAACAGCACCGGAATGACAAAATATGATGGAAAAGGTAATTCGCCAGCCTGCATTTCTTACATAACTGTGACTGAACGTCTTTTTGATAGACTTGTGAGATAGTTGAATAATGGCTCACAGTCCTCTAATTGTGATGGCTAATGTGCTGCTTCACTGCTAATAAGCATAGTTTGTCTCAGACAACGTGACGCTTTTTGGTCGTTCCTCAATTGTGTGAGGAGAGCACGTGTGTTTAAGTTCTATATGTGTGCATGTGTGCAAGAGAGAGTGTATTGTTTCCTCGGTAAGTGTAATGCAGTTAGAAGAAACAGCTGGGGTTGGCTCTAGTGCTCGGCCCATTGTTTGTGCTATAGATCCTTTAATAAAAGTATCTGTTTTTAAAAAAATGTTAAAAACTGCTCAACTATAGATTTTAGGAGAAAGTAGTAGGCCAGGTTGACGCTGACAGTAATAGGTCATGTGTGACACATCACAGAGTCTGACATCAGTTCATATTTTAACAGGATGTAGCTTGTGTTTATTAGTGAGAAGTCTTTTCTCACTGATTCTCAAAAACGTTGGCTTGCACTTTTGGCTTCGTTTCACTGTAACCAACGTGGGTTTGGTTTATGCTTCTCTCCCCTGTTGAGTATGAGGTGTTTCCATGGCGGCTGGCGATGTCCACAGGGGGCTCCCACTGTCACCAGGGAGCCATTTTGTGGGTTGCTAGGCATGACGGTCAGGCAGAAGAATCCTTTTGTTCTGTAGAAGTCACTACATGAAGTCACTCTAATGAAATACTCCCTTGTACACATATATACATTCCAGATAAAAGCATTTTCTGCAACACTTTGGCCTGCAGCCTACCTGTAAATGTGTAGTAAATGTAGTGACTATTATTTCGTAGCTATTTTCACTTTGGTTTAAACACAGAGGCAGTGACAGCTATATTTTGAATGCCTAATTTTTTCTTATTATCCAAATTTCATTTATTTATTTCACTTATTTATTTTCGTGTAAAAATGTACCAAAAGCTGCGTATGTAAAGCAGCTTACGTCTTTCTCTTTTTCTCTCTTTTGTTTTTGGTTCTTTCTTTTCTTCTTCTTTTGCATTTCCACAGTAGACACCACAGATACAGACAGGAAATCTGGTGAGAGACAAAGAGGGAGGATGTGCAACATGACTCCATTAAAAGGGCGGGCCTGTCATAAAGTGTTTTTACCATAAGCCCAAAAAAGTGTTGAGCAGCGTTACTGAACACTTAGACAGACGTGTTACATAAAAGAGGAAACTTTTTTCATTACAATTATGACATATGCTATGTCAGTCATAGATAGTGCTATATTTTAAAAAAAAAAAAAAAGGTCCTTTCCTGATTTTTTGCATATTTGATGCCAAAGCTGTCAGAGCAATCAGGTTGCTTATTTTCCAGTCAGCAGTCCAAGACCCATATAATCAATCTGGTATTATTTTAAACATTAGATGCAGCAGATACAAATTACTGAGAAACAACACTGTGCAACATTTTTGCTTCACCGGGAGTTTTTAATTCTATGCTTTCAGCAAAAATGAAATATGAAGACAAGACACAGCAATGAAGGTTAAAAGGGGTCAATTGTTAAATGTGAAAAATAAAAAAATGTTGAAGGTTAGGATGGAGTTTCGAAGAAACAAGCTCCCTTACCTATTAATAAAGTAGTAGTAATGCAGTATGTACTATTTTACAGGAAAAAAAGGGGAAATTATATTAGGTCCCATTTAAAAATCACATTGACAGAACTAAACACATCTAAGCGGGCCAAAGATTTTCTGCTGCCAAACATTATGGCATAGAAACCTGAGTGAAACTCCTGGGTAGCTGAAGAGGCCGATGAATGATGGGATGCAGATGTGCAAGTTGTTGAGGTGCCTCACCCACATGGGCGAGGCAAACTCACAAACACAGAGACGTACACAGGGGACAAGAAACACAGGGAATGGGAGGCAAATGGAAAGACGGGAGTCTTGGTGAAGACCATAAAATATTTATGAAAAATCATTATGGACTCTCAAAATAGCTGTAAATTATATATTATTTTTCTGTAATACAAAAATGTATCTTATATACTTTATTCACAATCCAAAAGCAAAGCCCAACAATGTAATTGTATACCTGTGTTGTTAACTTTTAATACATGTTTGGTGTAGTTGTTCTGCCCCTTATCAAAATAAATTCCAAGAAAATTTAAATTAAAAAAATAACCATGCCCTTAAAAGTTGTTAAAATTGTATGATTAATATAGACAG
>NW_005187466.1:2243589-2245134 GCF_000239375.1 Pundamilia nyererei | reverse complement strand
TTACAAGTGACATTACCCTCTACAACTTTTACAAATAAATTAAAAACTGCCTAAATAGGCTTTTAGGTGATTTTTAAAATTATGAATAGAAGCCAATTCTCTAATTGCATAAGGCAACTTATTCCACTGAAAAGATGCTCTAAATATAACAGAGTTTTTCAAAAAGTTACTTTTAACTCGAGGAGTTACTAAATTGTGGTTAGTTGAAAATCGTGTGGCATGGTTATGTATTTCATCTGGATACTGCAACTGAGCATAAAAAAAGTGTGGTGTGTTTACCAGTATTGCTTTCTTTAAAAATACAAGTAAGCCATAGTATAATTTAGCTTGTACAGAAAGCCAAGAAAGTTTATCGTGCATTTTATCAATACTTGTATAATATGAACACCTTAACACTAATCTGGCCGCCCTAGTTTGGACTAACTGAAGTCTGTTCAGATCTGTCTTATTAGCTGCTGACCAAATGATTGAGCAGTACTCTAGATGAGATAATACTAGTGCATTAATGACATCTTTCATAATTGAAGAAGTGATATAAAAAGAGCATTTCCTAGCTATAGCTATGCCCTGTCCCATTTTCTTAATAACAGAGTTGATGTGCTGAGACCATGAAAGGTGGTGGTTTATGGTAACACAAGTAATTTAATCTGGGTGACCTGTTCTAATACTGATCCAGCTATGGAAAGATTTAGTTGTGGGCTGTTGACTAAGCGTACTCTACTTCCTGTTAACATGGATTTGGATTTCGACACGTTTAAAATCATGTTGTTTTTACTTATCCAATCAAACACGTTCAGCAAATCTAGTTGTAATACGCTTGTCAATTCAGAGTGGCTACTGGCTGAATAAAACATGGTGGAATCATCAGCATACATTACAAGATGAGATTTATCCAGGACATACGGCAAATCATTTGTAAAGACTGAGTAGAGAAGTGGACCGAGGCAGCTGTCTTGGGGTAGACCACAGTTCATATAACAGCCCTCCGAGAAATAACCACTATAATAAACCTTTTGCCTTCTTCCAGACAAATAACTTTCCATCCAGCACAAAGCAGCTGGTGAAAATCCATAACATTTTAGTTTATCTATCAAAAGATCATGATTTATCAAATCAAATGCAGCACTAAAATCCAAAAATACCACCCCGGCCAAATTCCCATTATCTAGATATTTGTACCAGTTATCTGTCATGTGAATAAGAGCTGAACTGGTGGAAAAACCAGGTTTGTAGGCATGTTGAAACTGAGTGAGTAACTGATTTTCTGTTAGGTAATGTTGAATTTGTTCATAGACAATCCTCTCCATAATTTTACTTAGAACGGGGAGTAGACTAATAGGTCTGCTATTGACACCATTAAAAACGTCATTCTTCTTTTTAGGAATGGGAATTATTTTCGATTCTTTCCACTGCAATGGAAATAAGCTGCATGCCAAAGATCTATTAAATATGTGACATACAGTGGGGCAAAAAAGTATTTAGTCAGCCACCGATTGTGCAAGTTCCCCCACCTAAAATGATGACAGAGGTCAGTAATTTGCACCA
>NW_005187466.1:2231377-2241698 GCF_000239375.1 Pundamilia nyererei | reverse complement strand
TGGTGATCTTTTGCTGTCGGCTGTATATAGCAGACTTTAATGGCAACATGTTGCACCTGCTTTCCCTTCCTCTTTTCTTTCCTCAGGGGCTGCACAGATATCCTCTGCTGTATACTCTTCATCTTAGCCTTGCTGGGGTACTTTGCTGTGGGTATCATTGGTAAGACTGATCTCTCATCACTATAATGTGTTCTGAGCATTATTTATATTTAGGTTGTTATGTTTTTTTACCATACAAAATTTGTGCGTGGGTGGTGTCTAATATTATTAATCAGAAGTGGGAAGTGAGGCACTACCTTGGGTGGAGTGAGATTAACTTTATTAACATGTAGTCCAAGTCGTGTGAAAATGCCTGTTTTCACAGTAGCCAGTCTACATAAGCCAAGTTATAAATAAAATAGTTTCTGACTGGTTGTAATTCTACTGCCTCAAAGAAGGAAGTAAAACATCCTGTTCAACATCTCTGTGCAGCTCTCCTCCATTGTGAGGTTTGATGAGACAGAAAGCTACTTATGAGCTCGAAGCCAGAATAAACAAGTGAGAGTGATTTTTCCAAAGGTTTTCTCATCATTAGGCACCACAGAGGTAACACTACCAGCTACTTGCATTTTGGAAACACTTGTGAAAATTCAACCACTGCCAAAGTTATTTAGGTCAAAACACCTGCCCGTTTATCGTGCATCATGCACACTGATTACTGCACGTACTACAACATCTGTTTACAAAGTAATTATTTGCATTATCTGCGACTTGAAGTCTTGCACATCGGGTACATTCCCTCCACCCAACCACAAGCCCCCACTACAACCAATACCTTTGAAAAGCAAGTGGCAAGTGGCCATCAGTTTTCAAGCAAAACACACAATGTACATTTACTGTTAAATTATAACACATATTCCCAACCTCACAGGACTTATCTAGCAATTTATTAGTGACTTTATAAGACTGCAGCTTAGGAAAACCAGGAAATGCCTCAGACACCACCCAGTGGAAGGAAATATAGCTGAAGCCAAAGTTAGATGAAATAGATAAGCGTTACGCAACATGTTTTATTTTTATGTTATGAGTTACACTGAGGATCACGCCAGTCTGTCCCACACTCTGTGTATGCTGTCAAGGCTGGAAGGTGTTTACACATTAAAGTCACAATACTGTGTGGGTCTACTTTCTCAGTCTTTCTTTTTAACTCCTTCATGAGGCTGTTGTCTAATTTAAGACCAGGAGCTTTTTTTAAACTCAGACTTTAATTCAGAAATGTTCATATATCTGAATTTCTAAATGTATTAGAAGATGTTTATTTTATTTAAGCATTAAATAAAAGGAGCATGCTCATGAGGAATTTAAGATGGTATTTTATTTCTTTACTTCCTGATGTTCTCTTTGCAGCCTGGTCTCAAGGGGACCCCAGGAAAGTCATTTATCCCACAGACAGCAGAGGTCAGTTCTGCGGACAAGCTGGAACACCTCTGGAGTAAGTTACAGTGTAAAAGAGCATTTGTGTTCTTGGAAACCTTCTATAATTGGATGATCTTAAGTATGATAATACTATAATAACAACAATAAAAATAATTGCTTTAATCTCATACTCTTTATTTAGTGCTTAGATTTATTTATGATGAATGCAGGTGGTCACAACAGTTTAAGAAATGTTCAGAGTTACTTGTGTGGCCACTTTGATCAACACAGGCCACTGTAGCAGTCAGCAAATGCAGTTATTTTACAAGTGATATGGCCTGTTTTACTAACACACACTAAAGGATTTGTTTGGAGGAAATACTGGTACTTTAATTGTATGTTACTCAGCCTGAACCATGAAATAATTGCAAGAAATCAAATCAAATTTTCTATTCTAATTCTAACTGGAGAGTTTATTGAATGTTCTGACAAGTGTTGAGCGGGCGGACAGCCCGGGTTCGAGTCCAACCCGCATGTCTTCCCCACTCTCTCTGCCCCTGCTTTCCTGTCCTTTCTTCACTGTGTCTATCAAATAAAAGTTGAAAAAGGCCAGAAAAAAAACATTATTCTTAGCAACATTGTGATGAGGTTTTTCCTCTGGTACAGAGGAAAAAATTAGGTATTCTTTTGTAGATACACTAATCGATAGCGAAATCCAACAGGTGACCAGAAAACAAAACCAAACCACAAAAGATGGTGATCACAGTTGTAGAAGAAATAAAGTTCCCTAAAAGACAATGGATAAAATAGGACTTCAAATAAAGACTTCAGAAACCATAGAGTTATATTACAATGACTGCATCCTTATCGTCTATGAAGACCTAATAACATTGTCATTTCACTGTGACACAACAGGAAGAAACCACTTCTGTTCTACTTCAACATCCTGAAATGTGCCAGCCCTCTTGTGCTGCTGGAGTTTCAGTGTCCCACCACACAGGTCAGAAGCATTACTCACTTTATTTTAAGTTGTTCTCAGTCTACTCTAAAGTGTTGAAGTTACACGGTTAAATGTTAATGTCTTTGTTGTTACATGTGTGCAGTTATGCGTGGAAAGCTGTCCTAATAGGCATCTTACATTGATAAAAGCCAAGGTAGGAAATAAAGATGACCAGGAATACTACAAAAAATACTGCAAGGAAGGCGTGGACTTCACTGGACTGGTAAGCATTGAAAAATTAGATTATTCATATTGTACACGTTTCAAGGGGTTCTGCTAAATGTGAAGTAAATTGACTGTTTTCTGTTATTCAGAGTCCGCCAGAGATCCTTAAAGATAGCTTGTGCCCAGCTATGCTGATGCCCAGTAAAGCCTGTAAGTGAGATTCTCTGTGTTAAACTGTTTTAAAGGACTTTTGTTTCTGCAGGAAAGTGAAACTAATAAAACCCCTCCCTCCACAGTCACACGCCGGTGCCTTCCTGCTTTGGCAACATTAAAAGGTGGTGTTGTGGTGGTGGGCAACGAGACGACTTTCGATGACGGAAATAGTGGCATTGTCAATGCCAGTGATGTGCTGGAGGCATCAAAGTGAGTGTTTTTCATTGTATAGCAACATGTATGTGCAGCATGTTGCTATTTTATGTTGTCTTAAACCCATAAAACATAAACAACAAAGTGTGTGAAATGAGTTTGACCAAGTGAAACTTTTCCTTCATATTTGTTCCTCTTTGTTCATTAAATTTAATGTTTGATTAGCTATCAGAAAATACTTGGTAGCTAGTTTGATGATTAATTTATTAATTCAATATCAGCCTTAAGCTGTAAGCGTAAGACTCTTTCAGCCCTGTCCAACTGCTGTTTAGTGAATGATTGCTTGTTTTCAATGACCTTGGCACTTATCATGCTAGACATGAGGCATATCAGCTTATCAGTCTCCCTTTACATCTCACTGCAGTGACCCTGGCTGAAGCCTCTGTGTGCTTCAGTTCTGCTCTATTTGTGTTTACCTCAGAAGGTCCTTGTGTTACTGTTTTCCTTCCTGCTCTCACTGCAGAGAGGTTTTCATTGCTCCCTGTATGTTATTCATGAAGATGATGAGTAATACTTCCTGTTGTTTTCTTGCAGCTGACAGCTTCCTAGAGCTGGATAGCTTCATGCTCCAATACTAAATTGTATGTGGCATATTATGTCAGATATGTTTTCATATAAATTTCATATAAATTTATAACTTAATTATTTTGTCTGGTGACAGCTATGCTTGTTTTCTTAATCTTAGTCTATTAGTTCCTCGGTATAGATGTCCAAAGCTAACAAAAGGTTATTGGACAGCTAATGTTAAATGTTAAATATTCAAAGGTTAAAACTGTAGCACTAACATCACTGGAACACTGGAAGTGGTGTAAAATCCAAAATCCAGATCATAAATGACCTAGCATGAGATCATAGGGTAGTGATTCATCAGCATAGCAAACAGTACAGACAATAGTTAGGAGAAAGGTCCAAAACTACTGAGTCCGTGCACAAAAGCAACACAAGGAATTCCCTTGAACAAAATAAAGCAAAGTCCTGTGAAATATAACAAGAAATAACTGAACAAAACCCCAAAACATCCTTGTAGCCTCTGATGAAGGTCAGTCAACCTTTGGAGGAAGCCTTGTGTCTCTTAAACCTTTTTAACCTATGGGTAGTCACTCTGAAGTCATATCATGTCAGGGCAACACTACTAAATGAAGTTAGTGTTTAGCCGTGTGTAGCAGGCAAAACAGTCCTCTTCATTGTTTTAGTAAGTTTTTACAGACAGCTGCAGAATGGTGGTAAACTGAAAAGACAAAATGTTTCTGAAAATGTGTTAAAATAGCAGAGAGCTTATGATATATTTCAGTAATTGATCGGTTCATGTGGACATGTGCAGAGGAGACAGTGGATTCATTGGGCAAAGGATGACAAATATAGAGCTGCTAGGCTGAAGGAAAAGAGGAAGAGGACTCAAACAAGGTTAATGGAGGTAATGAAGGATGATATGAAGAGGGTTAGTGTGACAGAAGAGATAGGGGGCAGATCCACTGTGGTGACCTGTAAAGGGAGCAGCTGAAAGAAAAAGCAGAAGAAGAAGAAGATCAGTTTGTTTACATGACCATTTCTGACTTTTTGAGTAACCTTTTTCTTATATTTTGTGACTTTTAGGGCTCTATACAACATGGGGTTCTTTTTAAGCATCCATTCTCTAATAAACATAATATTTCTAATATGACAGTTAAATGTTTAAGGATATATATGGTCATGTTTTTAGACTCATTTCATTTTGTTACAGGAAGTCAAATATAGCTGTGGAAGCTCGTCAGGTCGCCATGAGAATCTTTGAGGACTACACTCATTCTTGGCATTGGATATTACTGTAAGTCTCCCTACTCTCTGCTATCACAGTAATAGACTAAATGTTCAATCACAGAACTACATAACTTATAAATTAGGATATAAAACCAGAATATATAGACAGAACACCTTCATCACCAAGTCATTAACCATAATCTGTGTCCAGCGGTCTGGTGATAGCCATGGTCGTCAGCTTGATTTTCATCGTCCTGCTGCGATTCTTGGCTGGCATCATGGTCTGGATCATGATTATTTTGGTTATCCTAGTCATTGGTTATGGTAAGTCCTTAGCTTCTGACAAATTTAAAGATTGTTCTGACTGAAAAAAAGGTCAGCCAATTAACTTGTCCATTTTTAGGCATTTTCCACTGTTACATGGAGTTTGCCAGCTTGAAGGGTGAGCCTGGTGCTGATGTCACCATCCGTGACCTGGGCCTGCAGACGGACTTCTCTGTCTACCTGCAGATCAGGCAGACCTGGCTGGCTTTCAGTAAGCACAGACACACTTTCATTGTTTAGCATGTCTGTGGATGAAGAGTTGACAAATCCCATTAATCTGTTGTGTTCTGTTCGCAGTGATTATCCTGGCTATTGTGGAGTTCATTATCATCCTGCTACTCATCTTCCTCAGGAAGAGAATAATGATTGCCATTGCCCTCATCAAAGAGGCCAGCAGGTCAGTGTGAAATGTGATTTACACCAGGATCTCCCTGGTCTGTTCTCCTGGTTAAAATTAAAAAGTAACCAGATGTGCTCACATATTTAAAAAGTTAGCAGTAGATCAGATGAGAATTATCCCTCGCTGTTTTGATCTTATGGTATGCAGCTTTAATGTTGCACATCTCGTCTCTAGCCTGGCATGACTAGAAATCAGATGGAGTTTTATTCATTTAATTGCCAGCTGTTATGTTAGAGTACGCCTGTCTAGTGTTAAACAGCTGAGATAAAACAGACAAAATTAACCACCAGTGGGTAAAAGTAGCAGAGTACGTCACTTCTTAAGAATCAGATATTTCCTGTATGACAAACACGAAGACCAAATGTAGCTCAGTGGACTATTGCACATGCATTCATAAGATGTGCATGAACTATTTCTGTCCCAGCAAGTGTTAGGCAATAATATGTTAATGCTGTAATCATTGCTGGTGCTAAAAGATTAATTGCATTTGTTTCCTTAGCAATAAAACATCATTGTAAATCAGCTTTACCTCTCCTGCTATACAGTATTGCACTCTTAGAACAAATGTATTAAAAAAAATGTGTTGGACACATTTAACAAATTTTGTGTGAATTTTGACATGACGTTTTTAAAAAAAAAAGTATACCATTTTCTTTGTCAGAGCTGTTGGCCACGTTATGTCATCGCTGTTCTACCCACTGCTGACCTTTGCCCTTCTGGCTGTGGTGATCGCTTACTGGGCCATTACTGCAGTGTATCCTTTCAGTTGTCTATGATAATCAAAGATAATCCGAACCTAATTGTCTCCTTTCATCACGGTAGCAGGTATAGCATGACTTTTAAGCAAGGATGTACTTTGCATTCTTCTCCTTGACATGTCTGAACAGCTTCTTATCCACCTCTAATGAGCAGGTGTACAAAGTTTTCAACACCTCTGACTGCCCATTCTCACGAGAGACCTGTAACCCCAAGGTATGCTTCTAAATGTCACTGTTCTGTTAAATTAGCCTGCTAAAGATATTGTAGGTGGCAAGGTGGCAAAGTTATTGGTTGTAAACAAGCACCTGTTTACCTGCACAGCAGCATAGATCACAGAACGAAAGATGTCTTACAATATGCCCCTTCTCTCTCTTTCTCTTGTTCAAAGACATTCAACTCCTCCAATGCATCACTTGTGTGTCCAGATGCAGAGTGCCTGTTTGCTTTTTATGGTGGTGAGACTCTCTACCATAAATACCTCATCCTCTTTCAGTTCTACAACGTCTTCCTTTTCTTTTGGTGTGCAAACTTTGTGACGGCCTTGGGCCAAGTCACTCTGTCGGGTGCATTTGCATCATATTACTGGGCCTTCAAGAAGCCTGAGGATATCCCTGCCTACCCCATCTTCTCCTCTCTTGGAAGGGCCCTAAGGTTAGAAAATACATTTTTAATAATAACAGTTTTTTTATTTGTAGAATTGTTTTAGCGCAGCTTGAAAGGCTTACATGGTAAGATATCTACAACGCTGTCAGGGAGTTGTTTTCTCCAAAATGTTTAAACTTTTGTTACCCTAAGATAGAATGACTGATGCTCACGACTGGCCTCTGTTTCCTTGTGCTGATTAGATACCACACAGGCTCTCTGGCTTTTGGCTCTCTCATCCTGTCTTTAGTCCAAGTTATCAGGGTCCTTCTGGAGTATCTGGATCACAAGTTAAAAGGTGAGCTATAACATGTTGCATTTGCCTTTTGGTCTCTGTTTATTGTCTTATAATTAAACTCTGTGTTTATATGCATTTACGTTGTTGATACAGACTGTTAAATATACATGCAAACTGCAAGTTTTGCACGTAAAGTACTTGATTCTTATGTTATCATAAACTGTTCCTGCTTCTAAGGTGCTCAAAACAAATTTGCTAAGTTTCTGCTAAGCTGCTTGAAGTGCTGCTTCTGGTGTCTGGAGAAATGTATCAAGTTCCTGAACAGAAATGCGTACATCATGGTGAGTTCCTGTAACTGGACACAGCGGCCTGACAGACCGTCTCAACCGTTAAAGCGCTTCACGATCATCTTTTTAAATTTTTTTCCTCTAGATTGCAATCTATGGAAAAAACTTCTGCACCGCAGCTCGAGATGCCTTTTTCCTTCTCATGAGAAACATTATTCGGTGAGATTTCATTCATATTCATATTTTATTCACTATTTGCTATTCTTAGCGTGTTTTAATTCAACACTCTCTCATATTCTGCACAGGGTGGCTGTTTTAGATAAAGTGACCGACTTCCTGCTGTTCCTTGGGAAGCTCCTTATTGTTGGCATTGTTGGTAAGAGAGTTTTTTTTGGTTTTTTTTTTAGATCCAACTGCAGAGAGAAAAATCTGCCTTTCTAGTGTAGATCTACTAATTCACCTTTTTCCTGCATAGGGATTTTCTCTTTCTTCTTCTTCTCCGGAAGAATCAAAGCTGTAGAGCAGGCTGCTCCATCTCTCAACTATTATTGGGTCCCAATACTGGTAGGCACAATTATATTAATAAGGTTTGGTGTTAGTCTTCAGTTTGTCTGTGGCCATTTAATGACATGTGTGACTTTCTCCTGTTAGACAGTGGTAGTGGGATCCTACCTCATCGCCCATGGTTTCTTCAGTGTGTATGCTATGTGTGTGGACACACTTTTCCTCTGCTTCTGTGAGTAATTTTTGCCAAATATCCACATTTCCTCTCTTCCTTTTTTACGAACAGCTGTCTAAATGTGAGCTGCTGGTTTCGTCTTCTTCCGGACAGTTTTCTGACCTTTCTTCTCTTTGTCTCGTTTTTCCTATTAATTTCACTTTACTTTAAACCCTACACATTCCTTTCTTTCACCTTTTCATTTTCCCTTAATTTTCCATTAACCCATTCAAAAACACAACATACCCATGCACTTATAAGGTGAGGACTTGGAAAGAAATGACGGCTCTTCTGAAAGGCCTTACTTCATGTCCCCTGAGCTGCATGATATCCTTTCCAAATCAAAGCCGGTGGAGGAAGATCGCAATGGTGTTGAGCAGGCGGATGCTGCGAAACAAGTGGACGAAGTTAAAGTGGAGGAGGAAACACCTCTTCAGCAGCAGGATGGAGAAATACAGCTGAAAGAGCAGACAAAGCTGAAGGGGGAACATGAGGAGGAGCAGGCTTTGCAATCAAAGATAGATGCTGACGAGTCAAAAGAGGAGAAGACGGAGGAACAAAAGATCAGTCTGGAAGATGAGACTGAAAGGAAAGAAGAACCAGAAGTGAAAGAGATGTCAGAAAAGCAGGAGTTGAAAACGGAGGAAAAGGTGGAGGAGGTGTCCGCTGCACCTGTGGAGGCAGAGAAAGAGGAGACTGGTGAAAAGAATGAGAAAAAAGAGGAGACTAAGGAAGAAAAACCTTCATCTGGACCACAGGAGTAGATGTTGCAAAGCACCTGAGGCTCAGAAAATCTCATAGAGCATAAAGAATGAAAGATGTGCAACTATACCTTTGTGATATGGACCTGTTAAATGTATGCCATACAACAAGCTAAAGTTTCAGATTGCTTTGCTATGTGAGTATAGGGGGGATGTCCACCTGGAGAGGGTTGAAGGTTTGAAGCAGGTCAAAAGCCCAGTGCATCTCTGTAGCTTGAAAAAAAACAAAACGCTCTTTGTGTTGGTTTTAGAACAGTGTTGGTTTTTATATCGTGAAGATCTGTTGAACATCGTGAGTGCTGAACCTGTGCCTGATTACTGTCACTAATATTTGTTGTCTTAATGCTGTTAACAAATGCACTACAGATACACTTAAGTACCGTGTTTACAGTCAGAACAAACACATCTCAATCAAATCTCTTTCACTGTTTACAATAATACCAGCTGACGCCAAAATGTTAACAGACATATTTGATATACTGTATGAATATTGGATTTTTTCCCCTATGGAACTTGTACATATACAGTAGTGTACATCTGTTATGTATTTTTTGGCTTCAGTCAAGTGGAGATCCTTGCAGAGAGGGGTTCCATATATTGTCTTTCCACCTACTTGCCTTGGTATTTTGGACTGACGTAAGTGCTGTGATTGTGTCGCCATGATGAAGCCATCATGACCTCTCGGACTCTACTAACCCCCCAGTTTGTTTACTGATGCCTCCTGCCTTGCTCTGTCCCTCCCCTTAAATCTCTCTCTCTCTCTCTCTTTAAGCACTGCATGGTACTGACATGACCTTCTGAATGCTAACTAACATCTTAAGTCTCTGGATGCTTTTGTACCTTTTTCTTGTCACTTTGTGAAAGATCTAAGTCGTTTTTCCACTAAATTTTCTGATGACATTCCGTCATCACTGCGTGTCAATCTTGATTAAAGGTGATTGTATTTTAATCGTAGTAGTTCAGAATTTCAAGTTTGGTTGGTGTTTTGAAGCAGGTGAGTTTTCATGTGAAATAAATCCCTGGCAATGATTTAAAGCACCTTTAACGCACACAACAACAAATTTTACATGCCAAAATCAGTTTGTATAAATTTCTCTTCTTCTTCCTTCTTAAAATAATTATCACTTGAATAAATCTACAGTTGGGCTTTAGATGCTTAAATCAGAATATCTCTCTCTTTGTTATTAAGAGCATTTTCTTCACAATTGTTTCCCATTTATAGCTTGTGAGCCCTTAAAAGAAGTGGCATCGTGTATACATTGTGACCCTTAATCACATGCTATTGAATTTTGTGTGGAAGTTACTTGTGAACAGTTTGAACTAAGAGATACATGATGAGGTACATGAAGAAAGGAATGAGAAAAGTCATTAAAATAAACGATACATTGTAACCTAAATGTGCCTTTTTCCCCTTTTTTTCCTTTTAGTCATGTCATTCAGGGTTTTTTAGGAGTATTTAAAGGAAGCCC
>NW_005187466.1:2216901-2231357 GCF_000239375.1 Pundamilia nyererei | reverse complement strand
CCCCCCCCCCCCACCTAATTAGATAATACTCAAAGCAATTTACTTAAGTACACCTTAGGGGGCTGTAAGATAAAACTGGCGGCAGATATGCATAAATAAAAGAAAGATAGATTACAGATCTGTGTTGGTGTGTGTGAGAAAATTGTTCTTCAACTCTCTCTTGTCCATGTTGCAGTGGAGGACCTGGAACGCAATGATGGATCACAGGAGAGGCCGTATTTCATGTCACAGGACCTGCTCACACTCCTCAAGAAGTCTAATGAAGATTACAAATCAATGGACTAAGCCTCAGTTTGTATTCATGGGTGTATTTTTCTGTGTGTGTGTGTGTGTGTGTCTCAAGTTAAAAGAACAAAAGGAGGAATTACAGTGCCATTTCATTTGTACATAAACAGTGTATTTGTATCTAACTGTCAAATCGGATTCATTTATATTGGTTTTATAATATTACTCTTTGTTTTGTATTTTGTGACAAACTCTTAATTATCTCTCTTTACCTGCATGCACAGGTTGAGATTTATTACAGAAGGAATATGTGAGCTGGAATTACAGATGATAAGCCCTGTAGCCTTAAGAGCTATTGCTTTCTGTTTCATTGTATATTTGGATTTCATCTCTATATGGAACTTTCAGTGGGTCCAGTTTAAGGCAGATTGAATAAAGCTGTGCTTTATTAGTTTAACTAAGCATATTGCACTGTTTAAAAATTAACTCACCAAAGCAAAATCCCTTAACTGCAAGTGATTAAATCTTAGTATGATAACCAAAGCCTTAAGAGATTACAAATGACCCAAGTGGTTTAACCTGGATATAGACTCAATATTTTAATAGCTTTGTCTTTATTCTTTTTTGTGTCATACATGCCACTGAAAATGAAACATGTTCATACTGTGTGAATTTTGACTTTGTAAAATTTTTACATTATCTTTTCTTTTGTATTCAACTAATAAATGTTGGTTTTGACATCCTCCTTTTTTGTTTTTAGTGTTTTGTTGGTTTCTTTAAGCTTTTCTTTATCATTGGATTATCATTATGACTGATTTACTCAGTCCAGCTGTCCATTACTATATGGTGCTGCTTGATAATGTTGGCAAATAACAGTAATATTTACATAAAATGAAATAGCATATACAAAATTATTTTATTTTTGTAAATATCTTTATCTTGGTAAAAACTACTACACTATAACAGGGCCGTCAAGCCGTTAAATCTCAGCATTCATTCTGAGGTACAGCAGCCCATACAACAATATTATAATTAGAATAATTGTGAAAGTGTAATAATTCTACTAGACTTGTGGGCTTTTGAGACAGAAAATACAGCTTTTCAAAAAAAGGAATGCTCGAAAGATCCTTAACTTTCAGTCCCGTTATAAATGTACATGTTGCTAGGCAACGTGTGCACGTAAAACATACCGGAATTTTGCGGTTAGCTCAAGCTAAAACGAAATACGGGATAATTTCTCCTTTGCGCACTCTGTGCTAACTCACAAAAATGGCGGTCAGTGGCAGCATATCTGATCAGAAACTGGAGCTTCAGCGTAAAATCAAATTTCTTGGTATGTTTGTTTGAAATGCAGTGGGTGCCTTGATTTAATTTCATGCTAGTAGGCATGGGTTAGCTGGAATCAGCCAGCTAACTGCCATATTTAGCGTGAATGAATATACATGAATTCTTAATGCTTTATAATTCATATAATTAAGTCGAATAAAATAAGCGAGTTATTAAGTATAAAGTTATGGATCGCCTATTTCCATGCATTATTATATTTGTCCACTAGAGGGCGAAAAAACATTACGTTATGAGAGGACTGAGGCCACCACCAGGAAGCAAAAAGAGTTCATCCGTCAGCTGAGGCAGGAGAACGAGAATCTTCGTAAACAGCTGGCAGAAACTAAGGCTGTAAGTAAGGCGATCAGATCACAACAAACTAAACATGGAAGCTGTGTTTAATTGTGGGGAAGTGGTCTCAAATTTGGATAAATCCAACTTACTGAAATAATAAAGGTTACAGATCAAGGTTGGGCACATTTTATTTCAATTTAGTTTTATTTATATTGCACCACATCACAAAAACAGTTGCCTCAAGGCACTTTATATTGCAAACTAACGACCCTAAAGTAATACAGATAAAACTCTAACAAGCAAACGACTCCCTACGAGCAAGTGCTTGGTGACAATAGCAAGGAAAAACCTCCTTTTAACAGGAAGAAACCTCCAGAAAAGCCAGGCTAAAGGAGGGATTGTGGTTCTGCCACTGCCACTTGATTGTGAGGGGAGGTAAGTGAAGAAGAAACACTCTAAGCCTATTGCAGGGTAACTGAGGGAGGGTTCAGGGTCTTAACTATAAACTTAATCAAGAAGGAAAGTTTTAACCCTAGATCCATAGATTGGTACATCTCTTTTGAGCAACACCTGACATTAGGAAAATTAGGAATCTCACACATACCACAACTAATTATAAGTGGTTTCTCAGTGTTTATTTTTGCTTCATTTGCTTTTCTTTATGCTTTATTGCTTTTAATTTATGTCAGTCTGTATAGCTAGTGGTGACTTGCACCTGGGCACGGCTTTGACAGCAAAATACAGGTTAATCTGCACTTTTAAAAAATCATTTCTACTGGGTAAAAGTCAAACATTAGAAAAAAGTGTCCTGAAGTGCAGTGTTTTAATAAACTAAAACTCATCAAAATAAAAGACACAGAGACAAGAGATTTAAAAAAAAAATGCTTTGCACTCCCCACATGGAGTCATCCAGATCAAATGTGTCTCAGTCATTGTCTTGTCTTTCCTCTTAGCCTGATGAACATATAATCAAAGTGGCCTTTAAAAACAGAGATATGGAGGGGAAGGCCTTCTGCAACAGCACAGTGAAGGTGAGAGGAAGTCAGTATACACATCATGAAAAAACAAAGTGTAATAAGATGGGAATTCCTATTTTATATTAAATAGAAGAAAGTTTTCACAGCACTCTACTGATTTCTATAAACTAAGTACACCTTTACATAATGCCCGTTTGCTGCTATATCTATACCCCATACTGGTACTCAGGTTGTTTTACTCTATTTATTTTATTTGTATTACTACCTATTACTTCTTATTGTTTCTTCTTATTCTGTTTCTTTCGCTCTGGGACCGTGTGCACGTAATTTCGTTCCACCTTATGTAAACATGTGATGCGAATGACAATAAAGAATCCTTGAATCCTTTAGCAGAATTAGATTAATGTCTTTTTGCTATTTTCTGACCAATGCACAGCCTGACCTCAGAATTAATTTGCATCTACTCCTAGGATGATTGCTGGACCAGCAAACTGGCAAAACCTGTTTATATACAGGTGATCACACTTGTTGATGATCAATTAATCAAGTGTGTAATTACTCATCCACTTAATTCCACTAGAAAGCGGTGTACATAGTTTTTCACAACCCCATGAAAACTTTCTTTTTCATTACTGTATACAGTGTCAGTAAATATAGTTTTATTGTATGTTTTATTGACTGTACCGCATTCCTCACAAACGCCTGCCTCCTGTTTTTCAGGAGGTAAATGAAATGCTAAATGAAGGAGTGCTGTTCAAGAGGAAGTGTATCAATGCTGTAAAACACACAAATGAGGTCTACCAGCGTCGCCTCAATCAGTTGAAGATGGAGTACCAGAGGCTGAAATCAGAGAGCAGCAGCAGTAAAGTATCCTCTGATGCTCGCACTCGGAAAAAAAAGGATGATGCCATGGTAATTACCTCTCTGACCCCCCCCAAAAAATCAAATTTTTTTGGGATTACTTTTTGTTGTTTGTTGTGCTCATTTGCAGACTTGAGCAAAATGACAGATCATAGATGACGATGACCAATGATTTGTGTTTATGTTTAGAAACTGCTGGCTCTGGAGAATGATCTGGAGAAAACCCAGTTTAAATGCATGGAAGCTAAGAACATCATGGTTAACTATCTGAAATTCAAAAATCACTTACATGTAAGTCCAGCATGTGAGAAAATGTTTTGTTACGCTTAAACTTATCTTCATTTGATGTGATTTTTGTTAGAGAATTTGTTAATTGTCCTATAATGGTTTGTCTCAGATATTTTTGAAATATCAGTAAATTTGTAGTGATTACTTTGCTATTCACGCTAGCTGTTAACTCTCCATTATGCATTAGCAGATGCCTGCATGCAAGTGGAAGCACTCGAACATGAGCAGTGTTTTGTACAGAGTCTATTATTCATTGCTGTTTGGCAGTTTTGCAGAAAATAGTAGATCTTCGCTGTACTCTGCGGTTGGTTGACTGTTATATGGGACTCTGTTTGATACTGTACTTTTTGTCCCTGTTTATTCTTCAATTGACATACTAGTTCTTGATTCCTGTTTTCCAAGGAAACCAGTCAAATTTATTTACATTTGAGGTTTTTTTTCCCATTTTTTTTAATGTGTGGTTTAATTGCTACTGTAAGAGCAAGTACGGTATATATAACTGCTGCCACACCATCAAAAGCCCCTTTGACAGAAATAGAGCAAGTGATCTGTCTGTTTATAGTGCAAACAAACACACTGTTACATACACAGGTGGAGATTGTAAATCCAGGTCAGGAATTTTTAAACCTGCTGAAAAAAAAAACCCCATCAAAAACTACAAAATAGAAAGGTAATTACAGGATGTCAATCGATAAGTTCCTAATTTAAATACAATGTTAGCAATAAATAACAGCATCAATAGGACCTGACTGTTGAAAATCGTAAGGATTATATGATTAAAATATTATTTAAATTAAATTTTGTGTTAGTGCACATTTTGTCTTGATTTGGTTTTAATTCCTTGATCACAGTCAGGTAATCTAAATACTTTATTTCTCTCACATGGACAACCTTATTTCTGATTTTGTTTATTTCATGTTCACTCACTTTTCCACCTTCACCACCTCAGGAGGAGAGTCTCACTTACAAGGGCCAGTTGGACTGTCTGGAAGCAGAAATCCTGAAGCAAAGAGAGGAGATGAATAGGCTGCAGATCATGAATAATGACCAACAGCTCTCCAAAGAAGCTACTAAGGTGACCTATAAGATATATATAAGATATATCCTGTGTGATTAGTTAAAAGCATAAATGTTTCAAGATACAGTGTAAGAATTAGAATCCACTCCCTATTGCTCTCATAAGTCAGACGATTTGCTGGAATTATAAATTAGGAGGTATAACTTGGAAACACTAATACACTAGCCTTGCCTTACCTTATCTAATCTTGTGAAGATAAAATGAAATGATTGAGGATAACATGTCTGTCCACACTTATCTCAGACACCTCCTTCTGGTCTATATTATAGGTAATAATACGATTCTGTCATACTAACAATCTGTTTGTTTCACTGTCTCCATTTAGTTTAAGTGAACTGAAACAAGTTTTTCAGCCATTCTTCTTGTTCTTTGCAGGATGAGTTGCAGAAGCGGGAGGAGCTGCTTTACAAGGACAGTAAGGAGAGGGCGCGTATAATAGCAAGTTACAGGAAAAAGGTTAAGGAATGCAAGGCCCAGGCTGAAAAAGTTGATATAAGGGTGAGAGACACAAGGTGACACATTATGTATGTATTGAATTTTACTTACCGAGAAATGTATAGCCGTAATTATATCAGTGGGGTATTAAATGTATGGATGCGAATAACTGGAGATTTTCACAAGGAAAGAAAGCTAAAACAGAGCAGCCTAAACCTAATCCACAGTGAAGGCCTCCCTATTCTTTGGTAAAATAATAATAAGGGAAGAAGAGTCATTTACATTTGGAATGATTAATACCTGCAGGATCAGATAACTCTGCCAGAAAAACTAAGCGGTGAGGCCCAGCACATCATCACCAGGATGGAAGAAGAAGATTTGAAAAAAATTTCTACTTTTGAGGAGGCCTTCAGGCACATCAGCGAGACCACAGGTGTCACAGACATACAGGTATAAATGTTCCCACTGATTCTAGTACACACCGTGTAGTTGCTGTTATTCTTTTTTTCATCCATTCTGTGTTTGTGTAGGAGATACTGGACTGCTTTAACTCTCAGGAGGAGACACACCAGCATCTGCTGAAACTGAAGGAAGAGAATGAGAAAGTCCTGCTGCAGCTGAAGGAAGAGAAGGAGCTTCTGAGCCAACAGTTTGAGGAGATGAAATATTTTAGACAGGCTAAACACCCCAGGTGAAGTATAGACATCTGCTTGACAATGGTTGAAATCTATTATTACTCTTGTGATAAAAACAAGAAAACACAAATATTTTAGAAATCTGTCAAGAACTACAGAACTACAAGAACTAAAAATTATATTTAGTCAGATAAATATAATTTATAATGTATTCTGTGTAACCTATACAAAGGTTTGAGCCGGCACACTGGGCATAAAAATATTTTTTATGTCCAGAAATGCAAGTAAATAACAGTAATTTGACATCTTAATCACAAATAATAATGTGCTTTACTAATTTTTTCGAATTGTTGTCCATGAAATTGAATATTCATGGATAACAACAAAAACTCAAGCATAAATATGATTTTGGTTATTACAAATGCTGTTAATTTAGGGCAACTGAGGCAAATAAAAATACATTTGGTAAGCAATGTATTTAAAACTTTAATGCAACAGCTATCACATTGTCTGATAGCCTCTGCTCTTTCTCTGTTTCATTAGTGACCAGCAGGCCCTGCAGGAGTCTGAGCAGCACCTGCAGACTCAGCAGCAGAAGTGTGATGCAGCCAAAGAGCGACTGGATTGGCTCTTGAAGACTCTTCACACTGCCCAAGCTGGAGTTGAGCACCTGGCCAACAAACTTCAACACATCTCACTGGTACTAACGATTTCAACCAGTCATAATATTGAAATAGCCAGTTTATCACTTATTCCTAATATTAAAATATTTTTCTGCCCTCGAACACAAAGCTTTTTAAGTGTAATTCCTTTTTATGTTTGTTCACTCATCTTCTTCAAGAGTGAGGACACAGTTCCTGAAGTGGATCCAGATTCTGATCACTTTGTTCTGGAGCTGATGGCCCAGTGTGAGAAGAAATTATTGTCACTGCACAAAGAACTTCAGGGGAAGGATGTGGCTGGTATAATGAAGGAGCTGGAAAAAAACAAGGTGAGACAAAGGCCCTCTGTAGAAACACGGCTATTTTAAAGACAGGTCCTGAGCAATGTTTCCTCTAATTTTTCATGTGTCTGAGCGAACACACAAACTCCCTGAGCGGTCCCTTGGACCACTGTGAGCAACAGCAGACGTGTGGTCACGCCAGCACTGAATCCCTCTGGTATAACGTGGCCTATCAACACAATTTAAAAACTGGTATAAAGTCCACACTTTTCCCGTCAATTGTTCCGTCTGTCCTGCTCACATCTCCAGTGGTTGTACACGTTGTCATTAACGGCTTCACTCCTTATCAGCCACGCCACTTTGCTAGCTAAAACACCGGTGTCGGCACATAAGGACGCTGTCATAGCCTGTCAACCACGTTGTTTGGTTCGGTATATACGAATGTAAATCGCATGATTCAATGCAATTCAGGTTAGATTTTTTTTGTGCGCAAGGCAGATTTTTTGTGTGCAGAGACTGTGCCAGCAGTGTGCAATTGCGCACATGCGCAGCTTAGAGGGAACATTGGTCCTGAGTCTGGATGGGATATAGAAAACATGGTTGACATTTGCAGAGGTAGTTCTAGCAAAGATGTAGTAGTCAGAGTGGGAAAGGCATGGGCACAACATTGATTGCATTGCACATGGTGTCTCTATTAACAGAGAATGTTAGAACATTATACGTATATAGTATAACACTTACGAACAGGTGCCTTTGAAGAGCTGAGAGTCACCTGATCAGAGCTATTAACAGGAAAACGTTTGGGAACATTGTCAGACAACTTGTAATAATTAGACTGTCACAGTTTGAAATTTAAACACTGTCTGAGCTTGAGCTTTTCACAGCTTACATAAAGCTGTGTAAAAGCTGCTGTGTAAAAGCTGCTGTGCTTTCTTTGCTTTACTTATCAGGATGGAAAGGTAACCATTAGAGGCACCTGAAGTGTTTGTTCTTGACTGAACACTCAACAGCACCTTCTCACTTTGAGAATATGAGGACAGGAAACATGCAACAGTCTGCCTGACATTCAACCATGACATTGATAATATGGGTCACAGGTCCGTTTTTAAATGGTACGATCTTTGTAACTGACGCAACTCTGAGCTGATAATTTGGAAATCAGTCCAGCCTTATTTGCCTGGCTGGTGCAGTTGAACTTTACTTGGCTTTCCTTTGTACCTCTACTAAAGGAGAATTTGAAGTGTGGCAAAGATCAGTCTGTTCATCTTAGCTTTTGCAAGTTAACCCTCTCCAGGCAGACGTTGCAGATTTGCAACAGTTAAGACCTAACAACCTGATTACCCCACATACATATTTTATGAGTTTTTTTTACTCAGAAGTACCACTGCAGGACTTGGTTGTGCATTAGCAACAAAAAACTTAATTTGGTCCTGAGAGGGTTAATGTTGTAGACATACATAAGCCTAGTAACCACTGCTAACACATGGGCTATGTTAAGAATCATATTAGATAATATAAAACAAGTAGCTGGTATTATGTGATAAGGTGGTTAAATGTCAATAAGCTTTTAACTAACTTATTCACTGTATTTAAAAGGGCTGCAATGATTCATTGAGTAAATCAAATAATTTCATTACAAAAAACTTTTGAAAAATTGAAACAGCAACACTTGTTACTGCAATCATCATTAATGCAAGCAGACTACAGTACAAATGTATGTAAGCAGATGATCTGTCTAGATTAGGCATCTTGCTGAAAGCTAATGATAGCCATCCCATTTTCTGTCACAGTGATAAAAGAGGCGGTTTACGACACCTTATTTCAAGGTTTTTACTATTTCCATATTATTTTGCAGATTTAAACAAGTATAAAATATCAAATTATATTAGTTAAATTGTATTAATATTTTTAAATATAAAAAAGGTTATTTTTGTTTTGTTTTTTCTGCAGGATGTAAGATCTGGTGCTGTTAGGCTGAGCTGAATTATTCTTAACATTAATTAAGATCATCTGCATCAACATAACATCTGTTCTCTGCAGCAGGAAACACTGCATCAAAGCACAGGCCAAACCTGAGAATGCTGATATGCTCACTACACTTAACCCTTTCATGTATGAATTATGACAACCTCAATCAGGATTTTTTTTCTTAAGTATTTTTGATCATCTTTAAGCATGAAAAAAAGATTTTTGAACTTCGTTTTTTTAAACATGTACTTTTTTTCAAAGAGTTTTTTTTACATGTCCACCTGTTAGGAATGTGGACTTTGATGTTTTATTTATCAGGGTACAACCTTAACAGTCTTTCACCCTATGATAGCTGCGATCTTACAGGGCAGCGTCCCTTTATTTATCAATTGAATAATTTTGGGAGGTGACTTGCAAGGTTACAGAAATGTTGTACTCATTGTTCCCCCTGGTGACATAAAAAACAGAAAAGGATGCATGTGTTTAGTGTTGCACACCTGTAGAGAATGAAACTATAATCTTATGTTGCTATCTTTGTATCTCTACACGCTGAAGAAGGCACAAGCCAGTAAGTGAATTGCTTTAAATGTGGGCAGGGCTTATGACTCACAGATTTTTAATGGAATTTGAGATTTGAGATCTTAATTTCTGACTTGATGTTTCTTTATTAGTTGTACATAAGAAGTGAAGAAAAACTGTCAGCATACATCACCAGAGCCAAACCACCTGTGGATCAAGCACATGACCCCCTCCATGACAGTAAGTTGGTATCCTTTTACACACCAACAGTAATGACTGCATACTGTCCCTACTTACTTCACCGCTTCTGTTGCAGAGAATGAGACTGACGAGGGAAAAGCTAAGGTCATCACGCGTGAAGCGCTGAAGCTTCAGTCTCAGCTAATCATTGACTCCCACTCCAAGAGAAAGACCAAGATGAAGATGATGAAGAAGAAGGGCAAGTTATAAAGCGACAACACAATCCTCAATGTCTCCCAAAAACATGAAATATAAAATGGGATGATTGTGTCCAAGACTTTCCACGACAATTGTTTCACCTCTAATTGTTATTTTGTGTCTTAGCCGATGCTATAAAGATATTTAGTGTACTGTAAATGAAAACATGTATTTTAACAGTATAACAGTATTAAATGATTTTCATAAATTGATGCTTCGTGTCTATACTTATTGTGTAACTGGGTTTGTTTTGGCAATAGTCAGGTGTCACTGTTGCACCAACACACTCTACCCCACCTCTGTTTTTTGAGCTCACATTTCACCCTGAGCCTTCCTGGAACCCAATGAAAAAATACTGTTTTTAGTTTTTATTCTTTTTACCATAGCTCCCTGTATAGTGTGTGGAATAGAACCCAGTAACTAGCAACTCCTTAGTTGTTAATGTTGTTATTTTCCTGTTGTTAGAAACAATGAATGTTGTCGGCTTTATCTAACAAACCCAAAGTATAGTAGCCTTCTGAAAGCCAATACTTGTGACGAATCCAGCCTTTATTCATGCTTGAATTACATCAAACTTGCTTTGTCCTGCTATAAGTTACAGATGTGAATATAAACCCTCCCTAAAGTGCGTACACCTGAACTATCTCTGCAACGATTGGCATCTCAGACAGTGTTTGTTGCTTCTCTTCTTAACCACTGGTTGAGTAGACTGAATAATACATCTCCATACCAACATGTCAGATAATAACCACAGTGAATGTCTCAGTGTCTCACACAGGGCTAGGTCAGCAGCAGTGATTGAATGACGTACCAAAAGCAACCAGAAAGACAACTCTGTGCTGTGAACAAAAGCTCTCTGAGCACAGTTATTAGGTTTTTGTGTATATATGTGTGTGTGCTCCAAAAAAGGTTAGAATAAGGACAACTGTGATAAAACATTGTGCCTAACATGGCTCAGGTTGTGTTCATTTTATAAGTTTTGCTGAAGTTTTTTGACTGCTTGTTCGTGTCTTTTTTATCCATTGCTCTCTAAAACTAAGTTTATCTACATTTCAGTATATTTTATGCGGGAATAGAAGCTGTTAGAACTTATATGATGTTTGGAAGATAATATAAAGGGGATTTTGTGATACTGGAAACAAAATAAATCTGACTTAGAGCGTAGCTTAACTATCTGAATGCGTATTTGATCCCAGCACAATTATGCAATTAGTACTAAGCCTCTGTTTGTTGTTATGGATGGACTAATAAAAGCTCCTGAGAACATTTATTTAGAGAGTTTTTTCACAGACTTATGCACTTTGAGTTCATCTGAAACATTACATTAGCCTATACCTAAAGTTATTGTTATGTACTGGAATTTTTATAGCACTTCTCTGGTCTTACCGACCACATAAAGCACTTTAGCTACTAATCACATTTTAACCATACTTTCCCACAGTGATTTATTCTATATTCACTGCTCAAAAACATTAAAGGAACACGGAGAAGGCCGTTGGTTTAGTTCACCAGGATAAGCAGTAACAGAGAAATACACCAGATCTCAGTGGGGGAAAAATCACAATGGATATCTGTACTGATATGGACTGGGTAATGTTCAAGCGAAATGATGCCACGTCATTTGGTGGAAATTAAAAATAGCAACTTACAGATGGCTAAATTCAAAGAGACCCTGAAATTCTAAGAGAAAACATGATGCCGTAGGCTAGTCCTTTTTCCGGAAATTTCATTCCAACAACTCAGGCTCTTATGTGCCTGTAAGCCTTTGTGACAATGTCAGGGCATGCTCCTAATGACATGATGGATGGTTTTTTGGACCTCTCCTCCAGGGCATCACTGAGTTTCTGGATAGTCTGAAGTTCAACCTGTTGCCTGTCGAGGTCTGTGTGTCCATCTATGGTTATGCCTCCCCAAACCATCATTGATCACCATCAAAAAATATTACACAAAATATTTCTACTATGGTGATATTTTAAGCATCAGACACTTCCTTTGCCACATTCAAGTGAATCTGCACAAATGTATCTATTTTATGCATCAATATGTGGTAGGAATGTTCTTATTAATGCCAATGACCCATATAATCAGGCACCAGGTAACAGTTCAACATAGACTGCAGTTGATTTTGCTTAATTATGCTCCAGGTTTCTTTCTGTATATTGGCTTTGATACATCAAGGCAGACGCACAATTTGCTCTTCAGTCCTCATTTATGTTTGCTTGGTTCCATTTGAGGAAGTCAGAGCATAAGGAGACAATACTGCACCAGGCTACTTTTAGACAATTTGAGAAGGTAACCTCTTAAAGTTGGCATCTATTCATGTCAATGTTAATTGCACTTTATGTATTTATTTATTAGGAATCATGCATATCTCTGCTTTGTTGTTTTTAAGGTTTAGCCAGGGAAGTAGCAGCAGTACTTTGACAAAGTGGCTCACTTGTTTTTTAGACTTTCTAAAGAAAAGATGTCCTAATATTAGACTTCCTTGTTTTTCTTTCTGGCTCTTTCATGGCTATCAGCTCTTCTGGTCATCTGTGCATGGTTGCAGCGGAAAGGCTATACAGCTGCTGACTGACATCACAACATTGCGTGTGTTTAAGGATGTTTATTACCAAAAAGCGCTGCATTATAAACACAGAATTCATATTTTCTAGTAAAAGAGATGCCCATTCCTGCACTGCCCATTTCTTCTCAATAATTCCTCTGCTTCCTTCATTTTATTAAGAATCTAAATTTCTGACGGGGGCTTGTCTCCTCAGCTTCCTGAAATCTACACATGTATGTCTGCTTTATCGCTGCCTTTTTGCCTTTACCAACCAGTTCGTGAGAGGAGGCAGGCATGCTCCTTCTGCTGCAGAATTTGAATCACTGCCACAAGTGTAGGCTCGATTCTTCAGCATCTTATGCCAAAAATGCTTTCTGTTGAACATGCCTCAGCTGTTAGTGGAGGCTTTAGGTGTGACTGCATGCTTGCCTTGCCTTTCAAATGCGAAATAATACATTCCTAGGTAAGAAGAATTATTTAAGGGCTTGGCATTTTACCACCAAACTCTCATCAGTCAAAATGAATTCATGGCAATTTGCACTGTTTAACAAAAAAAGGGCACGTTTTTTGGGGTTTTTTTACATTTCTGCAGCAGAGGTGCTTATTTCTATCCATGGCTGAGGGGGGGAAAAAGAAGGCAGTGAATTTTTGTGAGAAACGATTAAAATGGGACATAATTACATATCACAGAGAGTACAGCCAAACAAGGAGGAGGCCATTCCAGCACACACACACATGCTCACACATACACACACGTACACACACGTACGTACATGCGCAGGGCATCATCCACCCACAAACACAAAGAACAATCAGCCCTCGGTGATAAATACCAGAGTCTCTTCCTTCCAAGTTTCACACTGCTCTAAATGAGTATTCTGGTTGGACAAGTGCAGCTCTGAACAAGGATTACTGAGAAGCAGTAAGTGACTGTCGTTTTCTTTGCTTTGTGTAGATGTGATCGTATTTAATATCAGACTGATGAAGATTTTTCTTGGAGATTCTGTGGCCGACGCATTTTCTGCATCTTGCAGGTGTTTCAATATGTTAATTTTGTACCTTATTAGAGAAATATTGAATGGTCAAAATGAAAGTAATATGTCACTCAGTGTTCATGTTTTTGTTTATTGTCTTATGTGCCCATTAAAAGCCTTTTTAATAGAAGATAGGCAGCTTTTAAAAAATCAGTATGATTCCAAAAATGTAAGCAGTGTCATTTTAACAAAGCAAACACTGGCGCATTTCATGTATACACTCAGTATTGGGTCAGTTTTATTTTATTAGACTTAAATTAATTCAAGATAAATAAATGCCCCATATCTTACTGCTTTCTTATAGTTCTTTCTGTTTTTTTATGCTATAGAAGAACAGATAGATGTATTTCATTAAGAAGTGAATTAATCAAATTAAAATGTTTTATGTCATAGTGCAGTGCTGTTTTCTGTTGAACATGATTTTATTCAGCTACCGTTATTCCAGTTTTTAGCACTGGTCTGTTTAATAGATTTTAAAATGGCTGGATATCAGAGGTATTAAGCAGTATTACAGTGTTAGCCGCTCTGGAATAAACTTTAAATGACTGTAAATGTGTGGTGGTTGTTTTCACGCTCTCCTCCCTGACACAGATGAGGCATCAGGTGTGGGAGAGGTCTGACGAGGTGTGCGTGGGCCTGTAGCGTGACCGGCACAGAGCGAAAACATGAGGACCATCCTGCCTGTGTGTGGAGGCAGTGATGCCGGGGAACCCCGCAGCCTCCGCAGCAGGGTTGGCAGGATGAAGAGGCTGCTTTGGCTGAGGCAGAGTCAGTGCATGGGCGTTCACATGAACACGGAGCCTGGAGTGTGGCTAAGGAGTTTCCAGTTTTTGGACACCGATGGACAGTGTGAGGTGAGTTTGGAGTTTTGTAGCAATGTTGAGAAAAGG
>NW_005187466.1:2215847-2216881 GCF_000239375.1 Pundamilia nyererei | reverse complement strand
CGGAGCCTGGAGTGTGGCTAAGGAGTTTCCAGTTTTTGGACACCGATGGACAGTGTGAGGTGAGTTTGGAGTTTTGTAGCAATGTTGAGAAAAGGCTGGTGTGTCACGCTCAGCTTTATGCAATAGTGGGGTGCTATTCTTGGTGCATTGTCAACAACTGTGTTTTACATTTTCATCTAAATAGTTCAGGTGAACCTCCTGAAAGTCAACAGTGAAACTAACCCAAAACATCAGTAACCCCAGTTCAAAAATGCCGTTTATTTTCTGAATAGAAAACACAAGGTGTGATTTCTATATAATATGACTCACTAGAATATTACATGAAATATAATCTATAATATTATTACATTTTGAGATTTATATGCCTTTATTCAACTTTTATTTGACTGAGATTTGGATTGTAAGCAATAGTAAACGAAACCAGTACACAACATAAATAAATGAATTACCTATAACATTTGTTAGATTCTGCAATCACAAAGTTACACTGAGCTGTAAAAGCACTTACAGTCCATTATTGCTAAAGAGTCCTGTGTAGTGGCAAAGCCCTGCCAGCCCTGCCAGTTTATGTAATAACCCACAGGTGATAAAAACAATGATCTGCAAGACTTTTCATTAATGATTAACTGTTAAGATAGTTAACACCATTTAGCAAAATATGTTTTAGAAAAGCACCGTTCACTCTCAGGAGACTTAAGTTTCTCCATATTCTTTGTTTTGTGTAACCAGCAAAATATATTCAATTTCTAGAGAAGAAAGGAAGTTATTTATGCAAAGACTGATCCATCAGTTTCAAACTGGAATTAATTATTTTTCATTAAAGGTTCATTTTTCTTTGAATCATTGTGAAACATTAATAGAAGGTGCCTGTTACAGGTTCCTATATCTCAGGTTAATGTTGCCAACAACCAAACCTAATATTCTTTCTAACTATCATGGATGACTGGGAAAAACTGGAAAACAAGAACTTACTTATATCTAAGAAAGAAGTCAAATATAATAGTTTTAAACTGATTACTTAAAAATCCTGTGTC
>NW_005187466.1:2139201-2215827 GCF_000239375.1 Pundamilia nyererei | reverse complement strand
ACTGGGAAAAACTGGAAAACAAGAACTTACTTATATCTAAGAAAGAAGTCAAATATAATAGTTTTAAACTGATTACTTAAAAATCCTGTGTCCTGTGTGTGTGCGTGTGTGTGTGTGTGTTCGTGGGTGGGGTGAGTTCAGCTATTGTCCCGTTGTTTTTACAGTCATGACGTCATCACTAACAATAGCCTTTTACTAAAACTAAGGTAGAACTACAGTGAAATAGACTCTCCAGAAAATATATCACATTTCAGACCAAAGAAAAAGCCTTTTGATCATGCGTGTTTTTCAAAGCAGTCATCGTTAACTGTTTGTAGGCTGGGTTTTACTTGTTGCCTGCCTGCCATCACATCACCATTTATTGTGTCTAATTAGAAGTAATTGAGGTCTCCCCTTCCTCTGTTTCTCCACATTTTTGTTTAGCCTCTTTCGAAATAGAGGGTGGCTTTGTGAGAGTGAATGAGAGTGAAACGCATTAGGCAAACAAAAAGCTCATTCTTCCTTTTGGGCTTAATGATCAATGACAGAAGCCTGACTGAAGATGCTCCATCCGCTCAGCTTGTGTTTTGCTTATTTGTCAGTTTGTCTCCAAATTCATATGAAAGAATTTCTTTGGTTTTAATACGTAGATGCCTATCGCTGTTTTGTACCTTTTTTTTTTTTAAATCGCACCCATATTTTTAGAACTACGACCTGTCTTTGTGGTATGTCACCGCGCCTTTAACACGACATTAAGCTCTTGGGGAAAAACTGTCCTGACTGGATTCTTTTATGGTGTGACTGCATTGTTTCTAGTTTTTTCACACTGGCCTAGAATTAGCTTTGCATTTGCAGGATCAATCTTCCCTTAACATTTTCCAAAAACAAAAAAATAATATTTCCTCAAAGAAGATGAAGCAAGTGGAAAGCACTTGGGCCTGTTTAAAAGGAGCGTTTATGTCTATTTACAGCTCTGTATCTACTGGAGTCTATATGATTCACAGTTCAAAACAATCCCTGTTTATCTCGAATTGGATGCCTTTATTGTCAAGAAAACAAAAAAATAAGAAAAGGAAAATAAAAATATATACACATTCTTATATATGAATACATATGCATATACACCTACATATACGTAGGTGGCCAACAAGAAGTCATCATTTGGTGGGAGGCTTCCATTAAATAATTACTGCAGCGATTAACATTCTTCGGGTGGGAACTGGTTAGTTAACCCTGACTGATGCAGTGACTAACTTTTTAAACATTTTTTACAAATATTTTAAAACCACAATTTCAGAAGCTGCCTCCTGTTGTCGTGGAAGAGATGATCGTCTGTTTCAGAAGTGTCCGATTTTAAGCCTGCATCAATCAGAAAACCAAACAGACCATAAAATAAACTGTAGAGCTCATAGCAAACTAAATGGATTGGGGGTAAACAGCTGTTTAGCTTTAAGAAAACCGCTTATCAGTGAGGCTGTTTGGCAAGGAAAGACTTTCACTTTGCTAGGGACTGGACTCTGGAGCAACGGAAAGGTCAAACGGTCAGATGACTCCACATTTATCCTGTTCCAGTGTGACTGGCCCATTAGGATAAGAACTGAGCTGAATGACGTTTTCCCCCTTATGAATAGCATCTGCTGTACAAGCCTGTGGGGGCAGTATTATGATGTGTTTGCTTCGGTTAGTCAGGTCTTTAATATTAAATCAACCCTGCCTGAATATCACTATATTCAAAGACACTTCTTTGGGACATGCTGGAGAAGACTTTAGACAGTGGTCTGACTCCTGCATCATCAGTACAAGATCTTGGCAAAACACTTAATGCACGTCTAGAAAATAATAAATGTTGTGGCATTTTGTAATCCTTTTCAAAACACTGAAATCTAAAAGGTCCCCAATTAAATAGAGTGTGAGGTTTTGGCCAGACATAAACACAGATATATTCATGTATAAACAACAGAAAGTAAAATCCCCAGAGTAAATTGTAGTAGTAGTATTTCAGTAAAACAGTATAGGATGAGGAGAAGTTCTTTCACATGATTAGGAAGTGTTAAATGCTGTTTCTTAGTCTCGCCCTGATTGGATGGTCCTCTACTGCGTCTCAGTTTTATTTGTTCTACAATTAAGGCCACCCAGACTTTGAGACAGAGGTTCACAAACTTCTTCTGACATGCCCCCAAAACTGTTAACTTCCCACATAGCACAATTTTTTATCCATTAAATGATGATAAAAAGTTTCCTCCTTTTCATTCGGCTGCTCCCTTTGGGGGCTGTCGCAATAGATCATCTGCGTCCATCTCAAAATATTTCTTGTAACCGTGCATCAGAATCCAATATATGTCAAGACATACTGAAAAAGATGATAGTTAAGGAAATTAAGGTTTCATCAAGTCCATCTTTTACTATTTATACCATGGCCAGCAGATGTCACAGTAGTTGCCGATTATCATTGTTTTATGAGTTTTATGTCATATAAATTTGAACATTTCTAAATACTTACTTATACTTATTAGTTATTTAAAAACATATAGCTATGACTCACTATTACCACACATATTGTAAGCCGTCACATTGCATTATGTGTCTGGTACTAACACTCAAATGGCACTGTAGAGTCAAGCTTCCCATTCTAGGAAGGGTGCTGGACCATAACAACATCATGGTGGCTTCAGTGAGGGAGGTGAGGCTAAATTTATGACCAGCAAACGTGCTAAACCCATGACAAAATGTGATATCTCTGACACTAGAAGTCACAGACTTCACCTGTAATGGCTGTGCTGGGTTCGTCTAAACTCTTTTAAAGAGTCAAACTCACATCAGTGATAGAATATGAAATCGCTACAGAGGTTTCATGCAAAAACAAGTTGGTTTTTAAAACCATTCTTACTCCACTTTATTTCTCATGAAAATATAAATAAAATAATATTTTTATCCGACATGTGTGCTTTGGAGACTTGGAAACTCGGACAGCAAACTCTATATGGTTGGAGAAATAAATATAGAACAATTTAATACCATTCGGGTAATTATGTCTTTGTGACTCTCCGTGGTTTATTTTACTTGAGTGGCTTTCAGTTTGAGGACCCAGCGTTTAAAAAGTAGCCAGACAGACGGATAGATGGGGTCCTTACTTCCTGATGTCACACGTAAACAGCACTGATCATATTACTCTGCTGATGCTGCTGTGATAACAGCGCTGGAAACCTTTACAGTATTGCGAGTATCACTAACAAATTTCCAGTCACAACCTCAGGCTTAAAATATGCACGATAGCGTCTGATGCTATTTATTTGGCTAATCTTATTGGTTGTTTGTGTTGAGCCGGCCCACACCTGTTTATTAGCTCCGCCCACCGAAATAACTTCTATTCGTTTTACCCGTCCAGGCGTCATTCTAGTTAAGCGACACTTTGGAAAGTTGTGCTCGCGTATCTTTGTATTTATTAATTTTTTTTTTAAAGAGACATTTTCGCTATATTATTTATGAAGGATGAAAGTGTCAGGTTTACTTCAGACTCAAGCCAAGTGTCGAAGACCGTGATTGAATCCTTAAAAATCCATTGCCACGAGAGTTTACACACAGAAGGACTTATTTACCCCAAGAGCAGGATAAAGATGGGAAAATGGCACTTATCCATGGTAGGTCAAATGAACGATCTGCTTTCTGGCATGCATTAGTTATAAGTTAACACATGAATCTGACTGCAGCTTTTCATTCTTGGTTGTTTTCATTTGTTGTCAGCTTCATGTGAACTTAATCGTGATTCTATGGTGTGCAGGAAAAATATAAAAGTTTCATTCACTGTTGAGTCTGCGCTGGTGTCACAATGCTTTGCACACTGGTTTCTGTCATGTGGTGTCAGGTATTTTAAAGAGTGCTCTGCTCCTATTGTCATGCATGCACAAAATAACGCTTGTTTACCAGCTGGATCAGCGAGCCTCATTTCAGGTCTGTGAGTATTAGAAGATGAGGTGACACCCAGATCTCATGGCAAGTTTGAGATTGTTTGCCTGTGGGGTTTGGAACCCAGTTACTGTCTAATGTCTGTGGCTTTGTAAAACACCATCTATTTGGAGTTATAGTTATTAGTTTGAAGGGCTGCTGGATCAGTTTAAGCTAGATCAAATAAGTATTGTTGTCGTTTCTGCATTTATAATTATTTGTGCTTTAAGAGTTGCTCTGCAGTTTCACTGCCTGATCTCACATGTCTTCCATAGCTTATATAATTAATAATTCAGCTTATCAGTGGTCTGTTTAAATTCCTTTTAAAGTAAGAGTGGTAAATTTTTATGCTCTTAAACATCATCATTGTTGTTTGACTGTCAAAGATGTTATAATGTTGTTGTTTGTCATTAATATGACTAAATTACAAAATTCCAATCTAGAGGCATCTGGAGTTTTCTCAGATCTGATGTTAAAATAAGTTTTAAGTTAATCTTTCCATTACAAAATGTCATAATTTTGTGTCACACGTAAAAATAAACCAATGGCCCGTTTTTTTTTCCTATTACATCTGACTATTTCTCTAAAGTTTTGGAGGAGGAAATATGAGGTTGTATCTAACTAAGAATAAAATAGACTTTCAAATTCCTCATCAAATTGTAGTCAACTGTGTCAGGTGCAATGAATCATCCCCATGTTTGTTGGCATAAACAAATACGTCAGTAAAACAAAATTTTCTGTCATCGGTCACTAGGTGTGTGTGTATGTGCGTATGTCATCAGTGAGTTTAACGAAGCAGAGTTCGATCTTTTTAAATAAAATCATGGAATTTGTTAACTTAATTTTGAAACAATCATCTGCATATTCCAAGGCTTTAAACAAATTTAGATCACATTTTTTGATTCTCTCTTATACACTGAATGAATTCTGGGGGCTCTGCAGAATCACAAAGACCAGAGCAGAACACAGGAATGTGCTAGGTCCAGATTTGCCAGATGATTACCTGAATTTTCACCTGCAGGACCCGGTGCAGGAGTGGGGCGAAGAGGAGGAGGACGGGGCAGTGTTTGGGATCACGCTACGCAGGGAGCCTGTGCCGACCTCGACCATGGGAGAGCTTCCAATGAGCTTCGTCCAGTACCACACGGTGAAGGTGCGCAGGCTGAAGGCAGCTACCCTGGAGCGTCTGGTTACCCATCTACTGGACCCTGAGAAAAGGGAGTCCGACTTCATCCAAGTGTTCCTCTCCACCTACAGGGCCTTCGCCTCCACCAGCACCCTCATTGAGCTGCTGTTTCAGAGGTGAGATTTTGTAGACTTGTGTTAACAGAAAGCATGAGGGTGCAGTCAGCTGGTGTGTAAGCCCGTATATGAGATAATTTTGCTGCTTGATTTGACATGTATAAATATACACAGCTGGAGTCAGATGAAGGCCTTAATTTTTTGTGAAATGGACCATTTGAAAGACGAAATCAGTTAAGCCCTAATCATCGCTCCTTATCAGAAGCCACACAGATAAGAAGGCTTTAATAATTGCCTTCTAACTTATTGACATTTATTTATTATTCCACTTTGTGCTGCTTTTAAAAAGGTCATCACTGCTTACAAATGAAAGTGGAGCGCATGCATAATAACCAGGTTTACAACATGCCCAGTGCACAAATCAATTTCCAAAGGACAGAGCAGTTTAACAGCCTGTTTACATCGCCTCAGCAGGTTTCTATGACAGGTATTATCGTCATGAACTAAACAAAGCAGTCTCGAGCTTTATTCCATTGTGAAACGATCATGGCTACACCCTCCACACCCAGCAACTATTTACAGTTACCTTATTGATTTTGCCTCAGGAAATACCTTCAGGAATCTTTTGCAAAGTACATATTTCGGAGTTGTGTATACACCAATGTGTTAGGATGATAATAGAAATTATTCTATTCTCCTCCTAATTTCTATTAGGAGGAGAATAGGATGTTCTAAAGTTATAAAACAAACACAGCTCAAAGAAACTTTGATGTCTCTTTTCTTTCTAACTCAACTTTGCTAATTACATCATGTATGGATCTGTGACCACTAGTGTGGAGTTCATATATTATTTGTCAAACAGTCGCCCTCATGACTGCAGTGCTGGTGGCAAAAGGTTTCCTGGGAAATTTCTTAGAAGCAATCACCATCAGAACAAACTCTGAATTGTGTTTTCCGTCTTTTGCCTTACAGGATTTTGTACAGGATGTGGCCTTTTGCTGCTGTTGTAAAACTTCTTAAAGAACTATATTTTAACTGCATAAGTTGGGTTGAATTAATTTACCCAGCTTACAGTCTTTGACTTGCTCCTGTGCCGTGACCACTAAGGTTCTTAAAGTTCTGTTTTGTTCCCTGCTTTCATGCAATAAAGGCACAGGATCCTGTTATAAAACTTCCTGCACATGCGACAACGTGGCACCATTCTCCAGTTTTACTGCACGCATATCATTATTAAACACCATGGGGGGCATTTATCTGTTTACACTCTGTAACAAGGACACGGTGTGTCTGCAGGGAGTTAGAGTGTTGCAGGACATTTCCACAGGATGAACAGTTGTTAAGCTGCAACCCTGGGACTTTCCTTGTTTACAGGATTTATTCTGTCATCATTCTCTCACTAGGTTGTCCTTTTCTGTGGTGATAATACATAATCGTGTCTCCCTTGCCGATTACAGAAATGACTCGGTCACAAACCTGGATAACTCAGTGAACGCGAACAGGTGAGTACAAAAAACAGTTACAAGTTTGTTTGTTTTTTAGTTAATCTGTTGTAAATTATGCACGTGTTCCTCAGATATCATCAAGTCTCATGTAAACTAACCTTGTGGAGTAAAATTAACATTCAATCAGTAATCGTCATCTCCCATGAATCTCCTTTAGTACCTTGGTCCCAGTGATCCGGCTTTGGTTAGAGGAATACAGCGAAGACTTCAATGAGCCCCCTCAGTACCAGGCTCTCCGGACTTTGTGTGTCCACATGCAACATCGGCTCTGCTTCAGATGTTTGGTTCATCATGCAGAGGGCCTGCTCAAGAGGTTCCAGGAACAAGGTAAAAAAAACCAAAAAACAGATACATAATGTCACGCTAGGATAGATTTAACACATGTGTGAATCAGTTTTTATCAGAAGAATTTAGTATAACCTGATGTTCAAGACCTTATATCAACAATAAATCGTTTAATTTACAGGTCCAGATTAAGCTAATTACTTCTAATAATCTAATCTTGGCTATTTATCTAAAAGAAGGACGCTACCTGTGAGATACTTGTTTCAATGACCTCATTGGTCTGTTGATTTTTACAAGCTCATTTTTGCAGCATCTGAAACAGTTCTCCTTATTTACAAATACCGCCGCGGGTTCACGAGTGTTTTCCTTCACGTGTGCATTGAGCTGCACGTTTTAATGTCATTTATGATTTGGCGTATTTGACAGATTGCGGCCAGCCTGCGTCAGAGCACAGCAGTGAATCACTGCAGCAGGTAGATGAAGCCGAGATGTCCACTAAGAATGAAGACAAATACAACTTTATGGACTTCCCCGTGAGGGAAGTGGCTGAGCAGCTGACCAGACTGGACGCTGTAGGTTTCGTTTTTATAAAAAATTGAAGTTCTGTGTTTCTCGGTTGATTGTGGGAGGGTGTTTTTTTTTTTTCTCATTAATTTTTTCCTGTCTTATGACAATTTTTTCCCCCAGGACCTGTTTGTCAAAGTGGAGCCCTTCCACTGCCTGGGCTGTGTCTGGTCCCAACGTGACAAAAAAGAAAACCGAAACCTGGCACCAACGGTCCGCGCCACCATCTCCCAGTTTAACGCTGTCACCAACAGTGTCATCACCTCACTCCTCTGCACATCCCCGCACCTCCCTTCCACTTCCTCCCCTGGCTTGTCACCTTCTTTGTCCTCTAACTTCCTGTACCCCTCCTCTGCTCCGAGCTCACCTTGCATCTTGCGCACCAGCCCCTGTCACAGAGCACGCGTCATCGAGCGGTGGATCGCTGTTGCACAGGTTTGCATCACAAAATATTTAGAGATTAACAAAAGGTTTCTATCGAAAAACAAAATGAGGACACAAGAAAGACACGAACAATCTTATTGTATCTGTGCAGGAGTGCAGAGAGCTGAAGAACTTCTCTTCTTTAAGGGCCATCCTTTCAGCCCTGCAATCCAATGCTGTGTATCGCCTCAAAAAGACATGGGCTGCTGTCAGCAGGTCAGCAAATATTTCATTTATATTACAGGGTTGTTTCACTCAAAAGAAGAATATACTACTGCAGGAAAAAGAAACGATCTTTATGTAATAAATATTTTGGGTTTTCAGGGAAAGCATGGCCACCTTTGACCACCTTTGTGAGACTTTTCCTGATGAGAACTGTGTGCTGACCAACAGGGAGATCCTGGTGGAGGTAACTACATGTATTTTCTACACATACACATGTGGGAGAACGTGGACTGAAGATGAGAGAAGAAAGCTGTTATTAGTACCAAGTGTTCTTGAAATAGGCAGAACTGTACTGCCTTCGGGGTATCTGTATCTTTAGCTCAGTCCTCAGAGAATCAAGGAATACAATAATGAATGCACTGCAGGAAGACATTACCAGGATTCTTCCTGGAATGTACAACAAGAGCCTTGTTTGACTTCTCATAAAACTTGCTTTACTTGTATATGTGCCTCTTGGGTCTGTAATTACAGCTGGATGATGATAAATGTAAACTGTGGTAAATTAAAACCTGACAAACAAACATGGACAGAGAAACGCCTTTTAAAAACTAGCCTAGAGAGTGTACTGCTACTTAAAATTCCAGCCACGAATACCAATACAGTCACATGAATTCTCACACAGCTCCGTGATCACATTTTCAAACTAAAATGTTTCAAAGGAGGTCCTTAATCATTTCATAGAGAAGCTTCATAGAGAAGTCCTGTCAAGTGGCCTGTTATTGTTCATTAATTACTTTCTCCTTTTTGGTGGTTGAGTCACATATTCTTCTGAATTTAATTCACAAGTCTAAAGGTGTGTCCAGTTCACTTACCACTTTGCTTTTTGTTCTGAGAGCCTTTCCCCGTGGAAAGAAACTGATACGAGTGTGTATTCAATGATACTGCTTTTATCAGTGACAAAGAGAAGCCCATTGTTCTTAGCTGACACTAATAAAACTGCAAATAAAAGTTACTCCCTGGGCATTTGTCCTACTCAGTGGTTATTAATATGTTGAGTGCACATGTCTAACACTCGTTTGCAAGTTTTAAACACATTTGTTCTTCAGAAGTACCCTCCCACAGCACCCTGTTAGGAGGCCCTCAACCCTGACAGGAAGAATTATATAACATGCCTACTTTGTTTTCATCTCACATTACAAACCTGAATTTCCATTTTCCTGTAGGATGGGACTCACCCACACAGCAGTGGCATGTCGGCTGATAAATCACCCCGGCTCTGCTCGGAGTCCAGGCAGATGGTAAGAGGATACTCATCATCATTTCTGGTTCCTCAATTTTAGATTTCACCAAAAAAAAAAAAGTGAATCTGTCAACTAAGCAGGCTGGTAAAACTAAAAGAAAGAGGTCATTTTTTCGCCCCATCATCAATTTAGCTTCCTTAAATATCACTTGTTCTCAATTTTAGTTCCCTGCTCAGTTTCTAGATATGTTGCTAAGTTCCACTTCTTGTTTAATAGAAATATATTTAATGGAAATTTTAAATGCACTGACAGCTCACACAAATGTTTGCATGTATGGAAAGATGCATACACCCAAGAGGTGTGTGTAGCATTTCCCACGTCCATTTGTTTACTCAGTCTGGGTGTGGCTGTGTGTAAAATGTTTTATACCCCCATAGTCATGATGTCTATATACTGAGATGCTCTTCTCTCTGCTGTTTTGTTTCTGTGCCTGCTTACGTATTAAATATCATTTTCCCTGGTTTCCTTCTGCTCTGCTCACCACCGTCTTAAAATCTCACTAGTTTTTTTTCTGCTCATTTTGCGGGGATGTTCTCAGTCTTAAATAATGGATTTGGCTTTTTTGTGCTTAGAACTACAGCAGTGGTGTGGTACCATACCTGGGCACTTACCTGACAGTCCTCACCATGCTGGACACAGCGTTGAACGACACAGTGGACGTGAGTTCTTTATTTGTTTGTCTTTATGGCACTTCAGTGGATCTATTATCCAATATAACTCAGGTTGTTTATTTTTCCCTCTTTTGTTCACAGGGTGGCCTCATAAACTTTGAGAAACGCAGACGGGTAGGTGTCGCCTCCTAGTGGTGTCTTGCATAAATTACTGACAGATTTCTATATGCCGCCTTGTTCTTTCTGTTCTATATTTTAACCTTTGCTGTATTTTATTGTTTCCTTTATAGGAATTTGAGATTCTTTCTCAGATTAGGCAGCTTCAAGCTTCTTGTTCCCACTACCGTTTTCCAGTCAACCTTCGTATCGCCGCCTGGCTGCAGACGCACACGCTGCTCACAGACCAGGAGAGGTGAGAATCACATAAAACCCCTTCATATACATTATGAAGTAGGTTTTGGTGAAGTCCATCATGCCTTATTTTATTTGTTTTTGTCTGTTGTAGCTATGAACTGTCTCGTGGACTGGAGCCTCCAGCTGACCTCTGCCCCAGCTCTCCCAACACATGGAGCAGTTATCTGCTCACAAGGAAGCTCGCCGCGTAAGTTTAAAGTCTGTCGGTTTATTTTTAGGTGCTTTAGAGGTTACAATTTTAGTTAATTGAACATTATTTAGTTAAGGTGGGTGTTCATTTCTGACTCCATAACTTTAGAATGTCATCCTTATTTATCTTACACACGACCAGTCAGTCGCTTTAATGCCTCTCTCTGTAAAACAGCTTTCTTCCGATTGGCTGTTCCTCTTAAATAGAAGGTTTTAAAAAAAAGCAGGTGGAGGAGGCTTCATGGGAGCCAAGAGCAGAACAAGAGATCTGAGCATGTAGATCAGTCTGCAGTCTGAGATTTTGGCTCACAGAGATCACTTGTATATACTTTGGCCTCATGATTTGAAGTGTTGGTCATGTTTAACATGAGTATCCACTTTTGCTACACTATAAATTATAAATATGACACAAAATTAGGAAAATCATAATAGCCACTCTTTAGATTTTGTTTATAGCTTTTTGAGTCAGTTGAATGAAAGCTGTAAGTTTTAAAGTGCTCAGAAGTGCTCAACTCAAATTGCATTTGCAGGTTGAGAACATCTGTCGACACTCCTGTCAGGAAGACCCATGCTGACCAGATCAGTGTGTCGTCTTCTGGCTCGAGCGGTTCAGACATGGAGGACCTGTCTGTGCCTCAGCTCTCCCCCCTCAGACTGAAACTAAAGGTATGAAACCTCCACACTCCTGTATATAGTCAGACAGTATAACGGTTACCGGGGACAAATGTTGTATTCATATTCTTTCCTCGTCTCTCTCCCCTCAGTCGTTCTCGGGCTCCCTTCACAACGTCACAGAAGGCACCTCCTCCGGGTCCTCCTCCCCATCCCTGTCTAGATCCTCCTGCAGCTCCTCACATCCAGACCTCACATCCCCCTCCCTGGTGCTAAACCCAGACCCATCGTCCTCATCATCATCCAGCTGCTCTCCTCGGGCGCTGCCTGTTTACAACAAACAGGTTGCTGACTCGTGTATCATCAGAGTCAGTGTGGAGTGTGTCAGCAATGGAAACGTCTATAAGAGCATAGTGGTACGTCTGGTGATCTGGTATATATGCTCTTTAAAGGTCAGCTAGAATGTTTTTGGCAAACTTTGTTCTAAAATAGGAAATTAGAAGAGTAGTGTCGGGATTACATGATGAACTTTCTTGTCCCCCTTTGTGTTGACGGAAAAAGTTAGGTGTGTTTTTAGCTTCTTTTTAAGGTGACAGTTCAGCGCAACGTTCAAATTTCAAATGCATCAATGCGGATGTGAAGTGTTGACTCTGTTATTTCCTCTCCAGCTGACCAGTCAGGAGCACACACCTCAGGTGATTCAGAGAGCTCTTGAAAAGCACAACATGGAGGACTTCGGTTGCAGTGACTTCGGCCTCTACCAGGTGCTCAAAAATGGAAAAGGTGAATATCTCTGCTTCACACTTCAATTCAAACAGTCTAAACATTTGAGTGCTGGTGTAACCTGCTCAGAACAGAATGAACCTTTATCAGTGAGGACTTTCAAACTGTGTGTCTCCTCTGCTTTTAGCTGTTTGCAAAAACACAAGAGTATGTTCTAAAAAGTAAATAAATCATGAAATGTGACCTTAAACTGTGCACTGCATTAACTAGATAAACGATATACCAATATTTAATCTCTGAAAGCAGGAAACATTTTCACTTGTGCAATGATATGTTTCACCATCAGTCTGCAGCTTTCCATAAATTAAAATGCAAATCAGCCTCAGCACAAGATGACATATATATATTCTAACTCCTGCTCTTGTAATATTTTAATAGCTTTTAATTTCTTAAATAGACTTGAAGGGCAGACATTATTGGAAATTTGTTTCTGCATTAGTCTTGCAAATGGAGAAAACTAAATGGTACTTTACTTCTCTTCTTGCCACAGAGCTCCAGATACCTGACAAAGCCAACGTGTTTTATGCAATGTGCCCCACTGCCAACTATGACTTTGTCCTGCGCCAGCGCTGGAGGAGCCACGGGAGAAATTTTGGCTCTTCAACCAGCCCTGGAGCTCTGCCCAGGTGCCGCCGTGGAAGGTGAAAAGTATTTGGTCTGAATGAAAGGATCGAAGGACACTTTTTTTAGAGCGAGAGTGGAGCTGTTTATCTGCACCAACCACTTCAAGACACATCTGTGGCTGTTTGCATCTACTCATCAAGATGAGATTGTTACTATGTAGCAGCAGACGAGAGCAGAGATTCCCAGACTTCGACTGAAACATAACCCGGAGAAGTTCTCATCGAAGCTTAGTATTCATCAGGAGCAGCACTGGAACAAAAGCGATCCCGTGCTCCTTGAAAAAGTTTGAAGGAAATGTTCAGATATACATAAGACTGAATGCAAAGAATAACCTGAGTAACAAAAAGTGCAATCTCACCAAGGATTGGTGCCACGAAGAACTCTTCAGCTTTCACCGCAGGAGATGACACATATCAGGATCTGCTAGTCTTACAAAGCAGTCCTGTGTCATGACCCAAAATTAACTTGCTGTGTGGCTTCTGTCTGTGACCAGTTTAGCACACATGACACTTTTCTCTCAGCCTGTTCGGCTGCGTGAGCAACAGGGGCTGCTGTCTTTCACAAACCCGGCAGAACAAATGGAAGAACAGTGAGTCAGGATGATTAAATATGAGATGTTCGCTCTCAGATGATGAGCACAGATTCCCAAACAGATCGAGGTTGAATTTTACTCATGCTGAGTGCATTGGATGGAGTGAAGCTCTGTTTAGACCAACACGTACTGACCCTGATGTGGACGTGTCTGCAACAAGTATTCATTTGTTTTGTAGTAAATGATTTCAATATTTTAATGTAACTTAATGAAATCTTGTCATTTAAAATTATTTATAGTGTTTCAGTATTCAGCTTTTAGAGCTACGGTGATGTAGTAAAAATGTGTCTGTATGTTTTTTCATGTTTTCTAGTCTTTGATGAAGTGCTGTAGAAATCATGTTAACATTTAGTTCTCATAAGCTCAACTCAGTTTTGTATCTGTTTGATCGAAGAAAGCTATTTCTCTTTTCTTTTTCTATGTTTCTTTTTTAATTTGCTACGGTGAAATGAAGGACTCTTTTTAAGTAAGATAATATGCACATTATGTATGTTTATATAGTCTGTGGCCTTGCCTGGATTGTGGCATTTGTTTTAAGTTTTAATGCTTACATGGGACATCACACAGATCATTTTCCCCTACCCAAACTGTTATTCAGGTGCCGCTTATGGTCACTAATGTCTGTAATCTGGGGTAATTATAGACCACCAGGCCTACTATAATAAGTCAGTTTGCATGCATCACTGTGCATGAAATTAATCTGAAAAATGGTTCTCGTATGTGAAAATAAGGATGAATTAGCATGTGAATTAAATTAGCAGGTTAGAGCTACTCTGTGAGGCTAATCCTCCTGAAAACTACCAGCCAGATGTTTTTATGCATCTAAGATGAAAATTTAAGTCAAGTTCAAAAGTGTTCAGTCACTGAACGACATAAAATATTTTTTGTTTTGTTTTTTAGCTTTTGCACACTAGTGGGTTGTTTTTTGCAGGATTTTGCATCACCCATTCATTTTAAAGCTTCTATGATCTGGTTTAAAAAAATCAAGTGAAAAGTTGGTAGCAAAAGGAGTGGCAGCTGCATTAAATGAAGGAAATGAATTAGCAGGTTTTCATCTGTTTTTTTGCACATCAGAAGTTCTGTATGAACATTTTTTAAACACTTTATTTCAGCAGATTCTTTATTTAAGTTTCATCTTAGCATTTGCTCATAATAACTGATGTTAAATGTTTAGTAATAAAATGATTTTTGTCATAGTGACACTGTAATCAGTTGTTTTAATTTATTCCATTTTTAATGGTGTGACTTCCTTGAACACAGAAGAAATGATACACTCGTATCAGACTTTATTCACGGCAGAGAGAATTTGGTCCATATTGAAATGACGACATCACGCAGTTACTGTAGATTTCCCGTTTCACCGCTTCTCACAGGTGTTATATTGGATTGAGATCTGGTGACTGTGGAGGCCATGAACTAATAGTCATCTTCAAGAAATCAGTTGGAGATGATCAGTTGGAGTTTCATGATGTGGCACATTATCCAGCTCACAGGAGCCACGTGTGGATAGGCACACTGTGATCAAAAGGAGATAGATATCGTCAGCAGTAATACTCAGCTAGGCTGTGGCATTTAAACGATGTGCAACTGAACAAAGAGGCGAGAAGTGTGCCAAGAAAATATTGTCCACACCATTAAACCACCACCACTGGCCAAAACCAATGGCAAAAGGTAGGAAAGAGCCATGTTTTCAAGTTGTTCACAGCACATTCTGACCTTCCATCGGGCTGTTGCAACAAAAATCAAGACTCAAAGACATCAAGACTTAAATCACCCTTTTCTGCAATTATGATGCTCATTTTGAACTTCAGCACATCATCTTGAGCTTGTCTACATGCCTAAACGATACTGCCATGGGATTGATTAATTACATATTTGCATTAACAAGCGTTTGAGCAGGTGTACCTAATAAAGTGACTGTGAAGTGTATATATGCTAGAAGCCTACAACACAAGGAAAACATTAGAGTGGCCCTTTAAATGCATGTCCCCTCGTGGGGTTTTTTAACCAGATAGGCTGTTAAAAATGTAACTACCTTAAAATGTGTTTAAACTGGGGGAAAGTTACTGTTTTTGAGACAAAGGAAGTCGGTTAGCGCTCTAGAAGACAGGCTTGTTTTTTACAGTGTAACCCTGCTGGATAAATGAAGTGTTGTAGGCGGCCACTAGGTGGCGATAGTCACAAAGACTGCTTTTGAGGCGTTGCTTGGCGCCTTTCAAAAGCAAACAACTGGTTTACCCTTTAGTTAAACACTTCTTGGCCATGGCCTCCATTTGATGCAATATCAAACGTGTTCGCTTAAAATGTTTCATAGGAAACTGAGTTGAAATGAGAATAAAAATAAAAATAAAATTAAAAAGTCCAAAAACCACAACCAAAGAGCAGCAGGAACACATGAGGAAAGTCTAGTCAAGCAGGCCATTCTTCTGCTTCTGCACCCTTTACTCTGATGAGGCAGTGTGGGAGGTCAGAGTTCACACTGACAGATGTGTGGGAGGTTGTGACCTGTCTGGCCAGTTCTGCTGCCTGTGACTACAGCTCTGATGTTGGATTTCCATATTTTAAACTGTCAGTAGCATCAAGCTCAGAGTTACTGAGGTGTTTGTGAATCAAATATATTCCCCTCCTCTGCTTATCAAGCTTAACAATACTTTAGATTACATCTTTTCCTCCCTTACACTCTTTCTTTTATCTATGAAAAAAACAGTATAAATTGTATCAACATGTTAAAAGACTGCCTTTTCTTTTTATATATGCAGCAGCAGAATAATAAGATGAACTGAAATAATCAGTGGCATGGCCCTTGAGGGCAGAGCCGTTTTCTCTTCCCACTTGTGGTTTTTGGTTTCTTGTTGTCCTCCGCAGCCCCTGACGCCTCAGACTGATTGATTGTTTATGACGTCCGTTTTCTACAGGTCACTTCAGGCCATTTTCCTCATCTGAACTTACTCTGCAGATATTGTGGAATCAGCTGACAGGGTGCCTAATAGTAAAGTGGCTTCATGTGAGTGGATATTATTTCATGTCAGTTCAGATTAGTCCTGCTGGGTCACAACACAGAACAAATATGGTTGCTTGAATGTAGAGCATTCAGCATTCAACTCTAAATTGTGCCTAATGCTGTAAATTTTTTATTTTAACAACGAAATGTTTTACCTGGACGTTTTTTGGTGTATATCTAGCAGAATACATGTTAGAAGTTGTCATCTACAAAAAATAAATAAATAAATTAAATTAAATTAGTCATTAATTAGCAGCTTTGTTTGTTGGGTTTTTAAAGACACTTACTGGTTGGTTACATATTTTAAAACATTATGAAAATATGAATAGATTTTTTTATTAAAATGGCACAAATGATTTTTTATGCATTATATGTTTAAAAAGTTATTTAAATCCCCATACGATGCTGCTGACTCTAGCAAAACTAATCTGGTTTAATGAGCCTTTGGCTTAAGTTAATGAATTGGGTAATTTATTAAGTTAGGTAATAACTACAATACACAAAGTGTGACAGAGACATGCAGAATGTAAGGCGATTGTTCAGGTTGGGGTCTCACATAATTGAAAAGCTATTATTCATTTAAATCCACTATAACGTAAAGTGTTTTCTTTAATGGCTTTTTCAAACTAAGCCACAGAAAATATCTACATGTATAACCTCACTGTTTTCTGTAGTAAGTCCCAGGTCTTCATATTCAACTTTTAGATTTTCTTCAGCTAAATAATATAAATTAAATTAAACAACAATCCCATTAAGATGAAAAGTTATGCACAGTTTCTCACAAGCACAGTCACATACTTATACATTTAATCTAAACAGAGACAGCTGTGTTCAAAGCCACACGTCACTGATTCCACCTTCTCGTGTACATGAGTTGCATGTCTCCTGTTCACTCAGCTAATCACAGATTAGTGTGTGCATGTATTTTTCATAAGCGTGTCTGCAGAATGCATGTGAGCAAATGTGTTCAGTGTGTGTGCGTGCGCGTGCATGTATGATCACACATATTGTAGATTTACAGTACAGTAGGTCAGTTGGAAAAGATTTGCTCACATGCTCATGGAGACATATTTCTAATATGTCTTTTGTTGTGTTCTCCTGCGTGTATGTGCTTTGCTAGTGTCTTAGCGTGCGTCCTGCAGAGCTCGTGCATCAGCAGGTCTGTGCTGTAACGGTGGACAGATGGGAAACATAGCTGAGACTAATCCAAAGGGGTTAATCCCTTAATAACCAACTACAAATGACTGCAGGTTACCTCACTGATTCCAGCTCCAACATGTTGTTTGTAGTCTGTCGGGCTGCTGGAGCGCCATTAAAGTTTGAGTGTGAGGAGAATGCTGACTGGGCATTTATGTGGTTAAATAACACATCGCCAGCTTTGTGCACTGTATTGTGAGTTTTTTTGCAAACACTGCAGAAATGTAGAAGAGCTCACAAAAACAAAAGAAAACAAAAACAATGTATGGACATGACCTGAAACATCATCAGAAGTGCAAAAAGTGCATTAAGAGAACCCGTTTGAACAAATGAAGAAAAAAATAATATTTTCAGTGACTGTTTTATAAAAGAAAAGATGCAATATTGCATATATAAAAGGGTCAAACATATGTGAACCTATTCTTTTGGTGGCTGATGTGACTCCCTGTGTACCAATATTTGAGTTTCTTTTGTTCAGCTTTTGATTTTATCAATTTTTTTTTGATTGTCTATGTCTCCCTTTGTTTTTACACAGGGACAATAGATTTTATTATTTTTGGTAATAACTCAATTTTGTGTCTCTGGTTCCTTTGTTGCCTCTGTTTTGTTGTCTTGGAGGCATTTCCCCAAACTAACCGTTTCAAATCTGTGATCTTTGATGGTTTACTGCAATGAACTGCAATGAACTAAATCAAAGACATTTAGTGGAGTGAAATCAAGACTTCTACTTGACAGTGGTGTGTGTGTGTGTGTGTGTGTGTGTGTGTGCGCTAAGCGTTGCTGTCTTGGTGCACGACCCGCCAGCACGTGGATAGTGCTGGATAGTGTTATAACGCTTTACTGCAAGCTAAGCTATTCAGTAAAGTGTAAAAACTGAGGTTACACCATCATTAAGCATCATTCTGATGGTGGACTGATGATTGATAATAGCCTATATAAAAGAGGCCTTTAGCTTCTTCAAAGCTGCCCTGGGCTCCTTCATGACTTCTGAAGTTGTTGCACATCTTGCCTTTGTGTGAGGATGACAAAACTCTTTAATCTTTTCATCTCTTTCACTTTGTCTGATTGTATATTGAATTATCAATGTATTCAATTACTGATTGAATTATTTCTAATGGCCTGAAGAAGGCCATTAGAAATGCACTGGGCTGCAAAAATAAGTGCACAACAGTTGTACAACAGCCCTTGGCTCCTTTCTCTCGCTCTCACTAAACACTTTCCTGAAGATTATGTTCTTGCTGAATTCAAGCCATACTGAAAACAACATGAACATTTTGAAGTTTATTAGTGTCCAGAAAGCCTGCTTTGTGACTGACAACCCACTACTGCTGCAGGCCTGTAGTCTTCCTCGGCTTCACAGCCAGATCCATTCTTTTGACATCTGGTTTCAAAAAGCTGAGATAGCGATAAGGAAAACGCTCACCCACGGTGGCATCATTCATTAGTACGCAGAGTCTCTTTTTAAAACTTCAAGTGATTCCTTTTATTTGCTTTGCAAAGATCATGCTTTGATAGTTCACCATTCCTTAAATAAAAAGACTTAAACCTGAGTCAGTCAATAACGGGAAACCCCCTGACTCCAATTTATCATCAAATGAACTTTTAATCATAGAGGTCTGCATGCTTTTTAATATTTCCTCAATACAGAAATGCCAAATAATGGAGTTTTCAGTTACCTTCTGCTCCCTTTATCAGCTTAAAAATCTCTTATGAATTTATGCAGAAATATAAAATGCTGTGCCAAAGGGCTTACAATCTATTTCAGTCTTGCAGCTGCATGATTTTGAATACTTTCATGCATCCATGAATGTCTGTTATTATTTTTCCTTTCTGTCCTAACCTTGATTAAATCTCTAAAGCAATGGGGGATACGATATAGTCATTTTGAGTGGAAAGGTACTCTCAAATAAATCTGAAAATTAGCACGTTGAAGCAAATCAACTGGATATCTTCCAAATAATCTGAAAAAAATCACTTTTTCTATATCACTATATAGCTTCTTTGCCACGCATATCAATGGAAAATACTCCCTTTATCAAATAAACCTGCTCTCGTGAGCATAACTTGAATTTAAGCTGTAACTTTGTCCTCCTTAGATCCTATTTCTATTGATTTAGAAGGGATGTGTACCAAGAACCATTTGTCACTGTACGTGGACCTGTGAGTTTTACTTCCCCCATCTATACTGTTTGCTCACACTCATGGCTAAACTATGTATTTTGTGATGTGCTTCAGTAAATATTACACAATAATCAGTAAACCTGAACGTTAGAGATGAACATCACATTCCAGAGTATCTTAATCATGGTGCGCAAACCTGGCTAACAATTAGCTGGATGCATCCACACGCCGGCTATTTGAGCAGCAGGAAACACGTGGGCTTGTTTCAAAATGAAAGTTTAAGGTTTAAGTAGAAAATCAGACTAATAAAGAGTGTAAACGTTTGGTTTTTCACTGGTCATTAAAAAAAGATAAAAAGATAAAACTTACACACCTTGGTGCACTGCGGGATATTAAACTGTTAAACGTCCCATCAGTATTGAGCCAGTTTTAATTACAATCAATATATAAGCCCTTATTGCCATCCTGCAAATTGTTACTAGAAAACTTTGAAAATGCAGGTAGCCTCCTCTTCTGTGTTTAATTAACTTTATTGATCAGCGATGTTCCAGTTAAAATATTTATGGAGCACTATAACAGCTCTGATTTAAAGCTATGGACTCGAACCAACGTGTTTGTGGACCATTAGAGTTCCTTTGATGTCAGTAAAATATTTGAATTGTCTACACACGTCTTACAAATATGAATCTTTTTTTAATGTGGAAACAGGAAAGAGACATGCATAATGGCTGAGTCAGAGCTCTCCAACAGCTAGGTGGGAAGCCAACATGTCTAGACTGAGTCAGGAGCTGTTTCTCTCTTAGGTAATGTGAATCTTTTACTGTGCAGATCTGCTGAATAACGAAAGGTTAAAGAGCGTGAAGAGTATATTTCTGAGATTTTGATCAAATAAAAGCTAAGAGCTTAGAAACAGTGTTGGGGATATTTCCCATGCTCTCAACTCTGGAAAACCTTTCTGCAATTGGATTGTGACAAGTGGCAGAACCAAGCCAGTTTTATAGTGGTGGCCAGGATGAGATCATTACTTACGCTGAGGTTAAACATAAACAGATGATTCATTACAGTTTTTCTGCATGACAAATCATTGGTGACCAAATGATTTGTGGTCACTTCCTGTTACCGGGCATGAGTGCCCTGTTGGAGTAAATCATTACCACGACAATCTTTTTGTGAAAAGCTGAACTGGTTAACAAAATGTGGAATTGTTGAATGTTTGGTGATTTGAAATTGCCCGTGGTTTGAACGTGAGCACAAATGTTTGTATGTCTTACAATTAACTCGACAACAGACTGCAGGGCTGTCCAGGATGTAACCTTGTCTTTCACTGTGTGACAGCTGGATAGCCTGCAGAAATGCATAAGCAGTTTAAGGAATAAATGGATGGATATTTGTGTAGGGAAAGAAATGAAACTACCATACTACATCGGACAGTGAGAGAAGTTCAAAGCTGGCTGTAGGATGGGGATAAATTTCACAGTGTTACACAGTTTATATGATTTTAGCATTAAATAATGCACAGATCATGGTGACACCTGGCATTCATGGAAAAAGAAAGACAAATGGAAAAGATGGAGGTAACTAGTTGAGTTGTGGCATTAGTTATATCTTCCAGATCTTGTGATCTGCGTAAGCAGGGGGTAGCATGGAAACAAATACGGAAAAAAGACGTGAACCTCTGCTCTACATACTTGAAATTTAATGCCCTTGCCAAGTTTCTTTTTAAAGACAACACAGTGTTCCTGAAATCTCAGTGAGCTGGCAGTGTAACGGGTTTCACTGTTGATTGTTTGGCGTGGCTGTTAGTCAGTGGTAGCCATGGCCACCCCTGGCTTCACCTTGGCTCCACCGGGGATCCTGACCACGATTCAACATCGAAGAGCAAAACTGAATTAAGCTTTAGGAAAACAAAATTACAGCCCATTAAATTCAACGGGCACATGATGCATCGCTGAAGTCAGAGTGAAAGGGTACGACTCTCTGTACCCTCCGTTTGGACAAACACGCCTACAGCCTTCTTCCTGTAGCACAAGGGCACAAGATATGGTAATACGTGGTTTAGCATTGCATAACATGGAGCTGATTCATCTCTCACACATGCGCATACCAACACGCACACAGTTCTTCCCTGTGGCCTACTTTCATTTCAGAAGTGCACAACTTTCTTGTGTCCTATTTTAAGGCTATGATGTAAATGCTGTGTATACAGATGTGTGTCTATGTGTGTGCTAAAGTGTGTCACTGAAGTTGGCAGTCCTCAAATCATTGTTCTACACACATCTGTAGAATTAGACACACATACATTGAGTGACCTATTTTACAGTGCTCTGGCGGTCAGAGGCAGCAGAGACTGAATGGGTCATGGCAAGCAACATAACTCTGTCCTGAACGGCAGCCAACCAAGCATGTTCAACAGAGGAGTCATTTTTCTCCCTTTTTCTCTCTCTGGCTTCCTGCAGGCATGCACCAACTCTAAGCCCCATTTGTTGTGTTGCAAATAAAATATGCTACATTTTGTTGATATCACACTTTTATGTTGATTTAATTTAATACTTTGAAGGTGTAACTTTCAAGTTGCAAATTCACTCTCAGCAGCTAATCACGACCCCAAATCTGAATTCAGATCATTAGAGTAATCATAACAGGAAAAGGCACAGGATTTTAATAGCTCTAACAATGCTCAGAGAAGGAACTTGAGACTCTCCTAGCCACCATGTCTAGTCATGCTTCAAAGAGTTTAATAATTGATTAGCTGAATTCCAGAGTTTCTTCAACAATCTCTCTTCTGTGAACCGAGCTAATGTCTGATTGTTTTTGTAGAAAAACAAAATCTAACCAATTGCAATCAAATCAAGACTTTTTGGGGGGCTTTTAGCTCATAATGGTGCTATTTTTCTTTTTCTTTTTTCAATTTGACATGCTTAAATCTTTTTTTAGGCATTAGAACATTCAAACTTTTGCTATTCAAAGTTCAAGAGGACTTGAAGGTGGGTACATTTGTCTTCACTGCAACGCAGCAGCAAGCTTCTTTCATCCTCTTGGCTTGTAAATTTCAGCTCTTTAAGAAGATTTTTTTGATTCTGATTGTATTGGATACCAGCTTGGCATCATTTAAAAATTTGCACATCCTCTTTATGTGGAAAAGGGTTTAAAGAAAGGATTCAGATCCACACATACCAACGCGGAAGCTGAAATACACACTCTTCAGCTTCATCTTCCTTACCCGATCGCTGCCTCTCCCTGCGCTGCTGACCTACATACTGCAGCATCTGAGTTACATAACCAGCCGGGGCTGTTGATCACTGCAGGCAGAGCAGGGCCAACACCCCCTTGCTCACTCTCTTTCATAAACACGCACATATACCTCTCACTACAACTTTTAACTTCTTTCATATTTTATTTTAGCAAAGTTTCTGTCGTGGGTCATGTAGCCACTGCTACTGTGCACACATGGGGGGCAGGTAGGTGAGTCTGTGGCGTTTGTGTCAGGTAAAAATAAACTATAATTTGAAATGAGGTCAACTCAAATCAGAGCTGAGTATCTAGCTCATGAGTCACTATCAGATGTTCTGACTCGGTGGGAATGTTGCAGTGACATTTATCAAGGTGGATATTTACAAATTCCTGCAGGAGATTGAATCTCGCAGACAAAAATATCCACCTGCTCAAACTATGGTTATGTAATGAAGTAAAATATATATGCATCAATTACGTCAAAGAATGGATTAACTGTAATATAATAAATCTCTCAGAGCTTTCCACTGTGTGTGCATTTTATACATATATATCTATAAATTTCAGCTGGAGCAAACGCAAACTTGACTCCAGTGTGTAACTGTGCATTTGTGTACTTGTGTGCTACTGACCTGCTGCCTCAGGCAGCAGCAAGAGTGCTTTTTATGAGTAGTTTGCTCAAGTTTATGCTGTAGAGGAATTTGATGTAACTCTATTCTATTCCTTCCCCCTTTCTCTTTGTCTCCCTCCACTCTGAATAACCCCACTCTTTCTCTCTCTCACTCCTCACCCTCTTCTCTTCTATCCCTCCTCGCTGACCTACTTTTACTCTCCTGGCTTGTTTTCACAAGCCTCTGCACAATACAAAGCAGTTTTTACAGCTCAAAGATGTGCTGGGGAAAAAAGGAGGGGATAAGAGAAAAAGAGCAAGCGATATTGATGACAGGGATGAGGGAGGAGAGGAAGGAAATTGGGGGTGGATGGAGCGCGAACTACAAGGCACTGCGGTTTTCTCGGGAATGTCACCTTGTTAGAGTCGGTTGGTGGTTGGTTTGGATAGCTGAAATAAAAACACATCAGTGTCAAATTGCTGAAAACAGGAGGTCACTCTGTGGTCAGCTGCCTACATCCTTATTCCATTTTTGTGAAACTCACATGGAAGCATTATGTGCTGTGGATGCAGCGAATCTGCGTCATAAATTGCACAATGTGAACTACTTAGAGGCTGAAAACATGTTGATGAGATATTTGTTGGGGTCCCTCCCATCTTTGTTGACCTTTTCAGACCAGAGTTGCTTTCTCTTGAGATTCTCTAGCAACTTGGGTGTTCCTTTCACATTGCAAAACCTCTCTATCTGAAAGGTTCTCCTTTTTGTTATGGCTCTTATGTAACCCATGTCAGTGGCATGCACTCAGCATGCCAGCCTGCTGTTCCCATTAGCTTGTGTTTCATTAACGGCAGGATTGCTCGGAGATGTCAGCATTTAGTTTGATGCAGTTTTCTCCCAAGAGACTTGTGTAACTTGTTTTGGCTTGTTGCACGTTAAAACACTTTTTTTCCCTCCCTTTATTTCTGCAACTAAAACAAGAATTGAGCAATTCTGGACAACACCAGAAACAGAATTTATCACAACCTCAACTTTGATTTTCTGATGAAACACAACTTAATGTGCAGTATGAAAATTTATTTCAGCTGAGTATCTGTATAAAGTCTGACTTTTGGTTCAATCCATCAAGTGAGGCAAGGCTGTGCTGGTGACACATACTTGCTAACCAGTACCTATTTACATATACAATAGCATCATCAATTTGACCTGTGTTCTTTGCAATATTACCTGCAATTCTCTTTTTAGGATTGTTTTTGTGGTAAATTCTTGGCAAAAGTGTCGCTAAATGCTCCATAGTGCTCAAAAGCTACTTGCAAGTTTTGTCTTTCTTGTGGCACACATGACGTAAAAACAGCAACCTCCATGTAAATGGGACCAATAAATGGGCAAAAACCTCAAACATTTAGTCCCTAAAACCAAAACCACTGAGCTAAAAAGCTTAAAATGAACTGAGGTTGCAGAACATAAGATATTTCTAGGTATAGCTTTACTAAATCTCTTCAAGACTATTGCCTAGTTTTGGTTAAATGTTACCTCCTATTAGTTGTTGCATACAAACTGTAATTGCACTGACACTGTATTCCTTGTCAGCTTTATTTCCTAACAGGTCTTTAAATGAAATTAATTAAAGCAATAAGTTTGATTTTATTGTTATATTGTTATATTTGATCTGCTGAATAAAATACTCTCTGGGAGCAGGTGTGACTTTGAAAGGTGATATTTTTGGTTTCCATCGCAGTCGTGTTTAGTTTGTACCTGTCAGTATAAATATATCACATGAATATTCAGACCGAGATCTGGGTTAGCCAACAGATGCCCTGCTGTACTGATGTGCCACAGTCAGTAAATGTTTGCCAGTCGACAGTATGAAGTGATGACGTGTTGAAGTGGTTCCACACCGAGCTGCGCTGGCAGACTGGGAAGTGACCATCTGAGTGCTGTGAATCAGCTAGTTGGATTTCTCCTTGTCTGGATAATTTCCTGTCAAATTTCATAAGAACTCCAAAAAAATCCAAAAGAGACGTGTATAAATTCAACAACATTTTATTTTTTTTTCCCCCATTTTGAATCTTTCACAATCGAAAATGAGTGTTTTTTTCTAACCATTTGCATATCCACGTGAAGTATAGCATTACATAATCACTTCTGGCCAAGCTTTATTCTTTTTTTTTTTCTCTTCTGAAAAAGCTTTTCAGCAAAGGTTATACAATAACACAGAGTACAAACGGTAACTGGGGCAAAGGGTAGCATGAATAAATACACAGCACAACCAGAAAGAGTTTAGAGCAAAAATGACACAAGTGAATGACAGAAAAATACACATAACAGCGAAAAGAATAACCGAATACAACAGAAAATAATATTAATAAAACAATAATAAAATAATGACAGCAGTATACAAGAGATAGACAACTTTACATTTATACATAGTGGCCAGAGGCAGGCACCAGGAAGTGAAACAGTTAAACTTGTACATACTTTATGATCTACTGCAGCTACAGTTGCTAAAACTCAGTGCGGAGGTGAGCGGGATCGTTAAGACGCTGCCAACGTGGGGACAAGGAACAACACAATAAAGAGGCACCTTATGAAGAGAGAGAGCAGCTTTGCTGGTTGTGACTGGAGAGCCATTTCATTTACTGGACAGACGATTTTTGTCTTGAAATGAAGACGTATTGATTTCTGTTGGATGGCCGGCAAACAAGGTTCACCTTGTGCTTGCCAACAGGAAAGTGTGACTGCATAGCCTGGACTGATATGCGAGTAACTGGCCTTCGCTTGTTTTGACAACTTTGAGTGTCAAAGAGGTCAGATCCTCTAAATAAGGACCCCGATCTGAACTCAAACTTTTAAAAAAGAAGGGTACCTCACTTATTAGATTTTTTTTTTTTTTTTTACAAGTTGTGGCTCATACTTTTAGTAAAAGAGAAACTTTGAGGCATTTTGTTTGTTTTTTTTTAAACAAAAAAGGACTGTACAAGGTGTCTCGAAACAACAAACAAGCTGATCGCTTTAAAGTCTACGACTTCCACATCCCAATGCTTTAATTTTTATTGTTTTTGCCACAGTTTTCTTCTTAAAATATATATTCCATATATGCAAATTTATATGTCACAGTAATATACAATCTAAGTGCTTCAATAGTGAAGAGGACTTGTGTGCAGATCGTTCAGAGAATGGAGAGGAAGAAGAGGGACGAGAGGGAGGAAGAATGTAACTCTTTGCCAAAAAGGGAGATGTTAAAGGAAGGATGTGTGTCTTTGGTTAAAGGAATGTTCCCATAATGCCACAATAAACACTGGCCAGCCACTAAGGCAGTTTACAATAATGAATAATTGAATAATGTTTGAATTTTCCATGAGGGAAATATCCCAAACTCCAGCTCTGAAGAGTTTCATTCTGTCACATCCCTCGTTAATCTACCTGGAGGGATAGGCGGGAGGTAGGAGAGAGTACAGGAAGGGGTACAGGTGACACAGTGAAACTTGGTGGTGAAATCACATCCTAACTACATCTCACACTGATCACTGGCTTCTTTTATACCTCGCAAGGTGCCAATGTGAGTCACAGTTCTTTTTTGTCTGTCCACCGCAGACGACAGCTGCTCCTATTTGTCCTTAATCTCGCCTCTTATTGCGCCCACCGCTCCCACCGCTGGATCCCCTTTTACCTCCCTCATTTTTAGCCTCTGGCCTCTCATTCACCTGACACTTGATGTCTTCCACATACTCTGGCTCATTCTCAGCATCTTTGCTCTCCCCGTTGCCATTGCCACTGTGAGGGTTGCTGGACAGAGCTAGGTAAGGATGCTGAGGCAAAGTGGGAGAAGGGGACATCGAGGTCCTGACCAGTCCCTCCACCTGTGCTCTCGATGCCCCATTGGACAGAGCTCTGTACTTGAGGCGGAGCTTGTGGGGAAGGGCAGTGCCTTTGACCTCGGCTTGGCACTCACCGTACAAACCACCAATTCCCTCAATCTTCTGGTGGTAGCTGCTGATATCTGAGGAGGATGAGGAGGGGGATTCATCATCTGTGGAGCCCTCCTTATCAGAGCTACGAGGGTCTCCGTCACTTGAACAAGTGTCTTTAGCAGAGGAGTTCTCCTGATAGAAACCATCAGCTTGGGGACCTCCCTCATAGGTGAGCACCGGGGGCTCTTCATCCAGTGTGTTGAGGTAACCATTGTGCTGTATGAAGGAGGACCTCCGCTCCTCGTTGTTGTGGATCAGATCAGGGGCGAAGGGGTTCTGGTGGTTTTCAGTGTGCTGAAGACTGTGGTTGTCATGCTGCTGATTATACCTTTGCTGCAGTTCCTCTATTGACTCAGAGTGACCGTTGGTGTACTCATACTGTGGAGAGTCCAAGGTCTTCGTTCTCTCCAGCTTCTCAGCGACCTCTGTGATGGTCATCGAGCAGTCGGAGAACTTGGAAGTCAGCGTGTCCTGACAATGTTGAGGAGCTCTGCTCTGCTGGGACTGCTGCTCCTCAGACCTCTGGCTCTCCATGGGATAACAGCCACTGCTGGAGCGATACAAAATGACGCTCCTTTGAGCTGAGGTGGCCTGAGGAGCGGGGTTGGAGATCTCCATGTGGCACTGCTGCTGTTGCTGTTGATGATGATGCTGGAAGTCCATGACATTTTCAGCCAATGGGGGGCTTTGCTGGTGAGGAGAAACCAGAGCACTGTGGCTGCCATGGTAAGCCCCATTCTGCATTCCATTGGGGATCCCATTAGTGATCCCACTGGGAATCATGTTGTTTTCCAGACCAGCCATCTCCATGCTTGTGGGCTCCTTCTTTATGTTGTAGCTCATGGGTTCAGGGCTGGAAGAGCTGTCAGACATGTCAGACACGGAGCCACGGGGGGAATATTTGGGGAGCGTGGAGTGGCGCTCGCCGAGACTCGACTGTTCAGCTTCTGACGAGTCTGAATTCAGCATCACCTGGGATGCGCTGGAGTAGCCGCTGCTTGAAAGGTATGCGTTACCATTCGGGGTGCCGTTGGTGCTGCTCCCAATGCCGCCAGTGTTTCCATCAGCGGCGCTGTTGGAGATTTGCTGACTTTTCTCCATGTAGGAGGCTGTGCTGATGAGGCCAAAGCGCAACTTGAGCTGAAGGAGCTCCGTCTTGAGACGAACATTCTCCTCATTCAGTGCCATCACTCGGTTTTCCAACACCATGTCATTGAGGCGACGCTTTTCTCTTGAGCGCTTGGCTGCTTCGTTGTTCTTTCTCCGTTTTTCCCAATAGCAAGCATCTTTCTTCTCATCAGAAATGAACTCTCTCTTGCGACGGGAGGTGACGGTAGGCTTGCTACCTTTAGACTGGCGGCTAATGCGTGCCGATTCTTCGGGAGAAGGGGATGGCAGGCTCCCATTGTACGGGGAAAAACTGTCACCCTCCTCGTCATTGTTATTGCTGGTGGATGGGAGGTGTATACTGAGACTTTCCATGTTTTCTTCCCCGCAGGGTGCTAGAGTATCACTCTAGCAAAGGGCAAACGGGGAGTAGGGAAAAAATGTAAAACTATATGAGCCTTCTGCTTTGTTACTAAGACGTCTGACCTATGTCGCAGGTTCAGCAAAAACTTCTGGATGAGGTATTTGTGCTCCTCGAAACGAAAGCCTCATTGATTTCTGTTACTTAAATTATAATATCAAAATGTTCAAGTGTCTAAATTAGCCAGGAAGATTAAAAAGAGGTGGAACTCCACAAAAACCTCAGACATTGAAGTAGTGTTCTGAGCAAGAAAACTAAAACAAGAAACTGTATTTTGTGCAAACGGTTTTCCAGCTGTCTTGGCAAGTAGTTCAAAGTAGTCTCTGGAGGTTCGTTTGGGGTGACTTTGAGTTTATCAGTGTCTTCCTCGATCTTCAGCAGAGCTGTGATGTCTGTCAGACCCGCTTCTTTCGGTGTCTTACATGGGATGTAGGTCGGTGTGTCTACTTTTGGGTTCTTTAAGGATCCAGCTTCAACGCCGCCGTTAGTCGACCACTAAATGGGTTACTGAAACAGTGACAGAAGAAGGGAGGGGAACAGAAGCAGAGAGGGAGTTAGATTAGCTGTAAAATTACTCCAGTTCATTGTGACATGTATTTACATGCAAGTCAGTTCAGGTTATATGTATTAACTGTAGTACAAAGCTTTACTCTGGGTGCTTTTGGTCTAAGGGTTGAGATCAATACACCGTCTATTCAGTTCAATTCAGCCAGCACAGAAAAAACTATGACATAACCCCCGAGGGTTTAGACAGTGTTTTTCTTTCTTGTCTGTGTTTGACTGACTTCAGAAAGAAAATGAAGCTGGTTGCAGAGTCTGGGTAGCCACACACACACACACACACACACACACTCAGGGCTGAGTCTGGGAATAAACATGTGTATGTGCTCCTGCTGCAGAGCTCTTGTGTAAGACGGAGCTCCATCACATAACTAGAGCCGAGGCAGGCTGACCTGCTGCCAGCTCTGCAGAGACTGACAGATAAAAAGCTAGAGGGGGAAGGATACAAATGTGATCTGCACACTGATTCGGCTTTACCGTAGTTGTAAAATGACAACACAAACTGTGCATTTATGGTTTCTACTTATAGATTTCATTTTCTAAAATATGGGGAAGAGGGCAAAAGGGGGTTTGTCTTTTGCCACAGCTTCTCTGGTAGTTCATCTCACTGACTGAATTTACTCAACACCACAAGCCGCTGAACTTCCTTGTGCGGTGTCAACATCTTATCAACAGGAAGCCTTGCCCACCCGACCTGTCTTGCAAAGTTAAAAACAATGGCAAACGCAGCGCAGGCGGATGTTGACAGTCGTGGTGTGTTATGTAATAACTAGATCTGCCCTTATTTTTCTTTGCCTCACTCACTCCATTGGATTACACAGATGATATGCATTAATTAAGAACACGTCATTACACAGGGCCCTGAAGTCCTTTACAAACATAAAAACATCCTTTTTACGACACACACGCACACACACTGAGCAAATGCAATAATCTAGGTCACTGTGCCTGTGGGCAACAATGGCTCTGGTGTCGCTTTTCATTTGCAATAACGGAATTAAACAGCGCACAAACATGACCTTCTTCTATCATTAGGAGTGCAGGAATCCCCGCTGAATATTCTCTGCTTTGTGACTTGATTACTGCAATTCTACTGATTACGTTTTTATTATGTAGATTTACAGATTTATTATCGCTGCCCGTCCTATTTGAGTCCTACTGTTAGTAAAAATAAGACGTAGCACAGAATTTAAAAAACAAAACAGAAAGCAGATCCGGTTTTGCTTCGATATTCGCCTTGTGCTCTTTCAGTGCAGTGAAGCCTTAAATGAGACAAAAACCAAAAGAAACAGACTGTTCCTGTTATGTAAACGATGGACCGAAGTCAATGAGAGGAGAACAAAAGCTCTCACGAACAAGACAAGTTCATATCTACCTCTGCTATTGTGTTTTTTTGTTTTCCTATAACAAACCACTCATTTTGTACCGACAAGACAGTGCTGCATAACTATCTAATCTAGTGATCTCTTCTCCCGACCGGTGACTGCATTTCTTCTTCTTCACTGCGAGTCAGTCACCCTGTTACATAATCTCACTTTAAAAAAAAAAAACCACATTGTGACCTTGGAACAGCTTGAAAGCTGCCCTGAATAACTAACCATTTATTTAATCATGTGTTATGTTGTAACTCAGGGGCAAGGTCTATTGTAGATATGCTGCAGGCTGGTCTTATAATTGAGTTGGCTTTGTCTTGTTGGCTGCTTCTTCTCAAAAAACTTGTGTAAAGCCCCACTGGACCATAAGCGCTTTGAATACGAATAGCAACAGATGTGGAAACACGTAGGATGACCCCTCCCCACCCACCCCTTTCCAATCCTGAAAAATTTTTGTAAAGACATGCAGGAAGAGTGTGTGTGTGTGTGAGGTGGTGGTGCGAGGGTGGTGCGAGACAAAAGAGGGTGGGAAGGAAGCTCACATACGTCTATGTTGTCCCAGTGACCTAGAAACGACGCTAAGCGGTAAACACTCCTCCTGTCTTTGACGGTGCGCCATAAAATAGGTCAGTGGGACTGCAACGAAGGGAGGGCAGGAGAGGGAAAGAGAGTATTAGAGTGCACTCTAAAAATAGAGCAACAGAAAGGTGAGGGAGTGAGACGCAGAAGCAGAGAGAGATTTTTTTTTTTTTTCTAAAGGAGGGGGGGGGACATGAGAGGAATTTTACAGAATCTGCAGCGGGAGCAAAAAAAAAGAGACCCACTTGAATACGTCATGTGCCTAAAAATCATATTACGAAAGCCTCGGTGATTTTCACGCAACATTAATTCCTGTCCGCTCCAGAAACGTTGCTACGCCTTTTGCTGCACACAACAATAAGAATCGGCAGCAAAATTGATAGTGAGCGATACAGCACTGACGTCAGAGCACACACCCATCTCTGCAGCCAAATTCACATATAACAGGTTCTCTCTTAGGACTGCAAGGGGAGGGGCTGCTGTTGTTGCTCGTAGTGTACGTGCTCTGAATTTCTCTTGCTACAGAGAAAAGCTTGTGTAATACATGCGTAATACACAGAAGCAGGAGCTACAGGTTAAAGTCTCTGAATGTCTTCCAATCTCTCTTACCCAAGACTAATGCTAGAAAATAAAGGGATACTCAGCGTGGTATAATCTAACTGGCTTTTTCTGCAGAAGCTAATTTCCCCATTAAGAAGAATTATTCACTCCAGCTACTGTACGGATTGTTTCCGTGTTTTTCACTGAGACACAACTTTGAAGTAGTTCCCAGACACTTGCTGCTCCAGGAAGAATGCTTCACCTCTGACCCCTCTGAGGCAAGCCTGAGTAAAACACATGCCGTCCTCTTCCTCTCCCCCATCTTTTAAATGATCCAACACCACACACGTGGAGGGGCCCCAGCTAGGAACCATTTTGCCCTGCGGCTTTGTGTTAAACAAAACTAAGAGACGGGAATCCAGACATTCCAGGTCAGCTACGGGGACATATATACGACTACGTGTCATTTAGCAAGTACCCAAAGTAATAAGTGACTAAATGACACTTTGAACTGTGGGCTAAAGACAACAAATTATTCTTGATTCACTTATCTGTGAAAATTCTTTATTCATATGCATTTTAATAGCCTTTCAAGAGCCTTTTTTCTTTTTAGTCAAATCTGATTTGCATTAAAGTATGTGTCAAAAGTTTTTGTTACTTACATTCACCAGATAAGTGTGGTGCAGATTTGCAAAGTAAAAAAATAAAAGTTTCCAAAACCATGGAAATAGCTGAACTTAGATAAGTCTTCTGCCATCTGTGTTCCTGTATTCCTCAGAGCAACAGACAGAGCAGCCAAAGTAGTCCACCGCTTGCCCTGTTAAACCTCATGTCTCCTCACCCAGATACAAGTCTGACCTATATTCAGAAAGCTGGTCGGGACAGAGAGCAGTGGCTCTGAAAGACCAGCTGGCAGTAGGTGGACTAACCAAAACTGTGCCTGCTTTTGCCAGACAGGGGTTTCCACACATTGCATCACATCCTGAATGCTCACTTGTTATTCTAACTTTACAAACGGTCTCCCTAAGCCCTCACTGGAATCTTGTTTGAGACACAAAAATAAAAGAAAACAGTGTTATATCTGGTTCAGCCTTCTGCTTTTTCTGCTCGGTGCTTCCTTTGTGGTGGAGAAAAAAAGACTAAGCAAGTTAAAAATAGCTCGCAGACACTGAGTAGCTGGGTTACATCACTGATAGCAGCTTTTCTGGCTAAATGCCTTCTTTAGATACAAGAATTTTGTTGTTAATGTAGATATAAATGACAGGGAAAAAGTGCAGGGTGGGAACGAGAATCAATTACAAAGCGTCTCTGTCCCAGGAGGGAGCTGCTATTTATTGCTTTTCCCTGCTGTGTGCTGGTTATGTCATAGCCTCCAACTCCCTCAAAGCAAAGCTCTGTGCTTTACTTAACGCACCTTATGAGTAAAAAAAAAAAAAAAAAATCGCCCAGTGGCCCACTTTGAATAGAAATCAGACATTTCCCCCTTTGCATGTGACCATTTATTTAATAAATCCCCAAAACCCAACCAAGTAATCTTTCTCAACGGAGAAAAAGCCCTAACATATGTTTACACACACCCTATCTGCAAATCATTTGTCCAAAACTCGTTTAAAAAATATGATTTTTTTTTCCTTTTATCATTTACTCTGACATGAGATTCCCACAGATGTCTGTGATAGACCTTCAAATTAATTCATAACCTCAAAACAGCCATGCGTTAATCCCAGCCTTTGCATTAGCTGGGCTGCCAATATCTGGGTAACTGAACTGATCCAATGACCTACATAAAAATATCATGCCAATATGCCACGTGCAGGAGCTAATACGGTGTATTGACCGCACAGCACAGTCCGAGCCGAGCAGCAGCAGCCCCGTGCTCCCTGGAAAACACCACCATGAGAGGAAATTACATCGCTTTGACATTGACCTCATAGTGTGCGGCGATACGGCCAACCACGTTTTTACCAAGCGGACTCGGTGTTTCGTAAAAGCATCAAAGAAACAAAAAAGGCAACAAAACGCCAACTGAAGTATCACACTTGCCCGGTGAGCTGCGTGTTTTACGTGACACAAAAAGAGCCGCATACGGCTGAAAGTCACGGAGGGACGCGGGATCTGCCGGCGCAGCCGAGAGTCGCCATGTGAACAATAACCGGCCATGAGCATCACGTCCTCGCCTCAAAACACACTCACACACACCCAGAGACGTATCTACCCGCACAGAATGATTTAAAAAAACATGCAAATAGGCAGATAGAAACAGCACACGGCAGCCAGCCGCTCAGTTATAACCTACCTTTCCACGCAGGAGAGGGACGAAAACATTCAGGCTTCCCCGACACAAAAGCTGTCTCGCTCCCGTTTCCTCCTTCCCGTGTCCCTTTAGAAGAAACCTCCCGACTGAGAAAAAAAAACTTTCTTCTCCTTTTCCTGTCGCTGCTCGGGTCAGCTGTCGTTGAGTCAGTGGGTCGGCTGGATGTCCTTTCTGTCTTTTGGCTCGGACTGCCCGTGTGTTGTGCGCTGCAGGACACTTTGCTCCAGTTTCTCCGGTTCCCTTTCTAGAAATATGTGTTAGTAGGTCAGCAGTTGCATAACAGCTCTTAGGCTGCCTAGTCACGTTTCTGTCCACTGTCTCTCCGCGCGAGACTCTCTCTCTCTCTCACCCCCCTCTCTGTGTGTGTTATTAGCCCCTCTCTTTTTGTTCTCCTGCCCGCCCCTTAATCTCCGGGTTCTTCCTTACTCCACGTTGTAATGTCGTCTCATTTACAAGATTTTCTAACGAGGCCACGAATGCCTTTAAACAGACGCCATGGCCCAACAACAGCACGACCTGTTAATCATCAGAAACACCCGTATAAATAAACGAATGACACCAAGGAAACGAAAGAAGAGGGAGGAAAACACACTCATTGTTAACTGACAATATATAGGATGAAGCGTATTACACATACTGGGAAACAAAAGTTTCATTAAAAATTATAATAATAACTGATGTTTGTTTACCACTCTGGCTTGTTTATTTATTTGTTTATTATTAATATTAATTTGATCCAAAACTATTTCTCACAAAATAAGAGCACATTGGGTGCTTTAGTAAGTACGTTCACTTAAAGAAGTAAAAATCAGTTTTCACGTGCTTTTCTTGTGATGCAAAATTTAATTTTAGGGCTAACCTGGACTTCATGGTATGGCAAAGGAAATACTGTACACTAGTGTTTTTTTCTTGGTGTTTTTTCAATTATTTACAGAGGAAGACTTTGGATTTTGTCACTGATTGCCTGCAAATATGGGAGTTTGAACTCAATTCCAACACGTTGTCCTATTACTACTACACTATTACATTTAGGTATATACTAATATTCTTTGTGGAGTATGAAATATGAGTGAAAGTAACAACTTTACTATTTTCTTTTTTATTCATCTTTCTTTATCTACCTTCCCATATTTTTATATATGTTCTAATTTAATTTTAATTTTATTGAGTGACTGTTTCTTCTTGTTCACTGAGAGAGCTCCACCTCTACAATGACAGATAAGATTCTGATTCTGATTCTGATTCCTTCCTTCCTTCCTTCCTTCCTTCCTTCCTTCCTTCCTTCCTTCCTTCCTTCCTTCACTGTGGAACCATAGGCCGGTGAGTTTAAATCCAGGCCTGTAATTATTTCCCTCTTCTACCTGCACATTCTCCCTATAATTTAAACCCACATAAATGCATGTTCCATTTTTAAGCATATATGCAACAGATTTTTGCATAAAGGCTATTAATATGAAAATTCAATGCTTAGATAGCAGTTACAATACCAGGGTGAATGAGTCTGTGTGTGTGTTAGATATTAGGGGTCATTTGTATCTGGGTATGCATGGAGGGGCAGTTTGTTAACCCTAATCTTAACCCTTCAATCCAACCATATTTTATACTGTTTTACACATTGAGGTGTTAGTTTTATTGTGATAAAACCTGCGGTAATTTTTCAAATTATTATTATTTTAAAGGGACCATTCAACCCCAAATGGCCTGCAGCACTGTTATTCATGCTGCTTTTTTCTTTGATGTAAGAAGATTTTTATGATACAATATACCTGGATGGCTTATGCTGCACAAATGGATGTGACAAACATAAAAATGAGAAATTTGGAAAAATGTAACATCAGTTTGTCCTGAAAAGACACTGAGTTTAATGTAGAATCTGCTTTGTTTCTAACTGGAAGCACTGACTTTAGCATTAATATACATTTCTCCTGGATGTAGTAGTAATTGATTTTTACTTTTTTAAAGCTTTACATAAATTCTATATTCATTAAGCTTTTGATTGCATTATATTTGATCATTGCACTAAGATTTTTGGAATAATTACTGTTATTGCAAAACCCTAAAGTGAAATAATCTCACTACTCATGGCAGTAAGGCAGAATTTTATTCTCACAGACTAAAAATGATCATAAATTTGTTTTGTCTGCATTTTTATTTCTCTATACAGGAAGTGGAATCTGCATAGGAGCTTTTTCTATTATCCCACAAAACCCGTTGTTCTCATCCTCACCATTTTTCATCTACCGTTACGTCAGCCCTGCTTTGTATCAGACACACAGCCACTTCCAAGCCACTTTCACACTCGTGTCCCTTCCCCCTGCTTTATCTGAATCCACACATGTACACCAGTTACACACACACGCACACACATCATCACCACCACCACCATTACCATGCAGGGGAAACAGCGGCCTTGAACTTGTCTGGCTCCTCCCCCTCCCACCACCAGTCCTCATTTAGAACCACCAACCCCCAACACACTCCTCCATTTCTCTAGCTGCCTCTGCATGCAGGCATTCCCCTGGCAACTGTGGTGTGGTGGTGTCTGCCTAGCAACCCTTCTACTCCATCTTATATGGCTTATGGTATGGGTGGAGTGGTGGTGGTGGGGGGGCGGTAGCAGTCTAATCACAGACAAAAGATCTCATAAGTATGTTGCGGTTTTGTTGGGGAGAAAGCGAGAGACCTAAAGGATGGGTCTCTGCAGCTGCACAGGTCTGCAGAGAGATAACCTCATATTTAAGCTTTAAGCCACAGTTTTTGAGGTCAATATGACTGTTATTAGTACTGTTACTGTTTGGTTTGGTCCTTACTCAATCACAACTACACACCACTTACCAATTTTTGCTGGTCTATTGTTGTCTTAATAAAGATCTCTTTAAAATCATATTTCTTAAATTGATTTATCTCTTGAATCCAATTTACTATTTTTGTTTTTTGGTTGTTTTGGGGGAGACAAGTCATATGCCACACCTCCCTTCCCTCACCTTAATCATTTCTATGTATTTATTCACTTATGTCTGTTTTCTAAATGATTTTGTGACTGTAAACCCGATTATAGCTCATGCTTTGTGCAGCTCATTGTGTTTCCACCTGAAATGAAATGTGCTTTTAAAAAATGAGCAAGCAAATTTGTTTTGTTCAGTTTGTTTTCATTTTGTTTTCTTGCCTCATACTCGCACTGTGCTTTGTGGGGTGAAAGAAGTCAGTAAACAATGCTTTGCAAATCTTGTTGTTGTGCGTGTGCAGCATGTGTTACTGTAGTAAGCACAAAGGAGTAACACTGCTGTGAATGAATGGAATGACTGAATGAAAGTCATACAGCATGCTGCTAAAGACACTTGGCGCCACCTGGTGCTGGTAAAAAACAAACTAAAAGTGAAAATGGATTTTTCCAAGAATACAGAATTATGCCATTCAGCCATCTTCTGAGACAAAATGCAATCATTCATTTTATCTACAACTGCTTTCTGGCTCTGTGCTGTTCTCAGAGTGTGTTTTACTATTACATTTCATATGTCTGCGAGCTCATTTCTATTGTTTTCTTGTGTTACTAATGTATTCTGAACCTATATCCTTCACTTCCATGTGGGTCGTTCAGTCTCCACCGCAGCTGCTTCGAGGCTAAAAATAGCTTTTCTGCTGCTGACGTGATAGATGACTCATGCAGTGTCACACCGCTCTCCCTGCATTCACCCCTCTCTCCCCAGCTCTGTCCCACACACTCCACTGTCCATTTTTTTCAGTATCCTTAACTCAGTGCAAATGGATCAACAGTGAGGTGGTGTTTACAGTTTTAAAGTATTTGTTGAAGGAGGAAAGGCCATAAACAAAACTGAAATGATATTAGTTTATGGAAAGAAGAAAACTTTGGTTGTTACACCCCTCTGCAGCCCCTAATCTCTTTGCATTGGCAATGCAAGCGTCTTCAGCTGCAGCTAATTGACTACACCTAGTCAGGTGTGGATAAAGGTATACCTGAGGCAGGCTTTCATGGAGCCTCACTAGTCTTTGTCTTAGTGGTACTAGCTTTTTATCTAACTTGTTATGTTATTTAAAATAAAACCTTGTCTCTGTGAAATTCTGGTGTTAGTCTCCATATTTATGTTGCAGCTTTTGAGCCGGATTGCAACATTCAAAGTCTGGCACAGTGGACCCTACACAGGTCCAGTGCCACACCATAGCTCCTGTTGTGCCCAGCATTAGTGCCAGATGTGGCTTAAAAATCATTTTCTTAAAAATATCTGTCATTCAGAAAAATGCAACACAGTCATTCACTGTTAAACTATGATCAGTCTAAATTTATTTGGAGTTTTCAGTGTTTGTGATTGTGCATATGCAGGCCGATGGGTTGTCCAAACAACATTTAAGTTGACTGTCTAAGGTAGCCAAAGATAAAGATGATTAAATATCAATTAAAGACAATTAAACTATTAAATACCTTCAAATAAACCCTTAAAAACCCCTTTAAGGTGTGTTGAGGGTTAAGCCTTGGTTTTAGTATTAAAAGCCAACTTTTAGGTTAGGATTAATGTAAGAATTTGACACTTATTTGTGATGATTATTAAACAGATGGGGATGTGTGTGAGTGCAAAACCAAATGCAGATTGTTTGTGATTTTAAATTGTAGTAAAAAAAATTGCAATTTCTTATCATGAAAAATGCTCACAGTGGTTTACATAAAGCAGGATTTTATTTCCACACAGTTGAGTGCACTCACAGTTTTGAAAAGTAACATCGAGGTTACGATAGTGAATGGCACAAAAACCACAGTACACTCCAAAACGTCATAACAGCTCAATTTTACACACAAAATAAGTGCCAGGTGTCTCGAAATATGACAAGATTGAAGATGAGGTTGAATCTGATGAGAAAGAGGTTTTTGCAGATGATGGACACATTCTTGTGTTTCAGTCCAGTACATACAGTGTTGCGTATACGTGATGACTTTCCTTAATTCTGCTCCTGCTGTATTGTTCATCACTGGAGCAAACAGGCCACTAAAAAATGTCATGCCATTTCAGAGGTAGCTGCTTATGCTCATCCCACTCTGGGAAAATGAGTTTGATTATTTGGGGAAATATGGTGTGGATCTGACCGTCCCCTCATCTGGTTTTAGGCCATCTTAGGAAGCAGCTGTTGAGACAGGAGCTTCTTGAGCTGAGCCACTTCCTGGGACAAACTGCTGATCTGCGACCTGAGGCTGTTGTCCTCTGCTGGATATCTGTGGTCGCTTGAATTCTGCGGACAAGATGAGTTATTATATCCTGAAGGTGAACCCTGATACTGCACACCCCAGGCATCCTCTCTAGACCAAGAAGCCTGGCTCTCCACCTGGCCGTCCCACCCCACTTGCTGGTGGTTTCTCATTTGGATGTTTGGTCCCACCATGGCTATAGGCAGGCCACTATTCCTGCTGTCAGGTGATGCAGAAATTTCCCCTCCGTTGCTGCCTCCCCCAGGGCTTTTAAAACGAAGCTTGTGTGGAAGACTCCTCAAACCCTCCGATGAGTCTTGCCTGCTTAAATACTGACTCTCACAGCACTGCTGCTCCTCCGTCACATCCCTCGGAGAAGGCCTGCCACTCTCACCCAGTGTGTCATCAAAAAACACAGGGCTACCCACGTTTGAGCCACATGAGGTCACAACCCCAGTCTCCTGCGATCTACTATGACTCAACTCAGCTGTTCTTGCACCATAGATGGCGCGCTGCTGCGGAGCCTGAGAGAGGATCTGGTGAGTGTTGGCACTGGCCTGTGTGCCGACATATGGGGAGCCATCAGTGTGAGCCTGGTAGTGATTTGTTGATCTGGGGGTGGGATGAGGACAGAAGGGCGCAGTCAACGGTAGGATGGACACATTAGAGGGGTCCTTAACAAGCCCAAAGCGAAACTTGAGGGCCAACAGCTCGGCCCTGAGGCGGGCGTTCTCCTCCAGCAGACCCATCACCCGCCTCTCCAGCACCATGTCATTGACTCTCCGCTTTTCTCTGGAGCGTCTAGCTGCCTCGTTGTTTTTTTTCCTCTTGTCCCAGTAGCCATCATCTTTTTTCTCATTAGGGATGAACTCCCGTTTGCGACGTGCATTATTACCGCTGTCTTCGTCACAGCTGTTGCCAGCCATGGCTTCAGCGTTGTTAAAGCTGTCTTTGCGTTTGAAGGCAAACGTGTGACCCAGGAGGCTTCGGGCCAGCTGACTCGTGGAGGTCAGGATGGAAACAGCCTCCTCGGTGAAGGAGCCGGTTTCCCCCTGAGGCCTGGACCCCACACCCAGCAGAGAGGGCACCGACAGATCCTGGATGACGCCTCCCACAGTCTGACCCGTCATGTTCACTCACTCCTGACTGCAAGGAGCTGTAGGGCTGGCAGCTCCCGGTGAAATATGCTGTAATGGCTCCACCTAGAGGAGAAAAAAAAAGAATCCACGTGGTGAGATGAAAATTTGTAATGTTGTAAAATTTAAACCGATTGTCAAATTAATGTTAGCAGGAAAATATTTTTAAATACAAGATTTAAAGGGAAAAGCTTTCAAAATGAATAATTACAAACAAAAGCTGGATGAATCTTCCTTCACTTAAACTTAGAAATACCAGATGTCTTATTTGATTCTGTCCAAAATTATACATGAAAACTTTGATTTACTGGCATCAAATGGCCATAAATGTGTAATGGGTCATTTAGTTCTTCATGTTTACCCCACACAGAATAATAAAATATAGCACACGTATCTTAACAGGATAAAATAATGACTGTAAAGGTTACTTTAAAAGCCGCAAATGTATATTACTTACAAATCAAGCAGCTGCAAACTGATAAAAACCTTCTGGCTCGGAGAGGAGACTGCAAATCTCTGCCGGTCATTCAGACGTTTCCGCTCCTCAACACACCGCATCTCCCTGCCGTTCCTTCCCCCGCTCACTGGTTCAGCTGGGGTCGGAACCTCACCCCGGGTAACACACTCCTCCTCCTCGTTCTCTTCACCCTCCTCCTCCTCCTAACGGGAAGCCAGCCGAGTCAAAACAGACAGGCAGGGGGGAAAATAAGTCTGATGGGCTTGTTAAATTTATACTTCCACGGCAGCTGTGATCTGCGGCGCTTTTAACTCTCGTGTGACGTGTCTGACTGACACGCAGAGATGGGACTCCGATCATAACTGACACATCTGAGGTTACTAGAGGACAAATTAGCGTCATCATCAGAAACACATTTACGATGATGTACGAGCTTAATAAGACAGAAGCTCTACGTTTAAGCTTTAAGTACTTCAATTATAGTTTAATTTATCTCACCGAGTAACATTGAGGGGGCGTGGTTAATGGCTTGTACTGCAACCAGCCACCAGGGGGCGAATAAGATTTTTGGCTTTATGTTTGAACAGAAATAAGATGAAATGTCGAAATGTTTTTAAAGTATAAGTAAAACTTCTCATATTCAATTAAAATACGTTTGGTTCTGATAAGTTTCATCATGATTATTGATAAAAGAGTTTGAGACAGTTTGGAGTTTCTTTTTATGGGCTTAATTTTTGTAAAGTACCTTTCTATAAGTATCAAGTTGATCACCATGGGTCACTTGACATCGTCTAACATTTTGATTTTAGGCATGAAATATGCACTTGGATTAATAATGTGGAATGATGTCCTTCTTTTTACTCACAGACTGTATATAAAATATCGATGTAGTTTCCGGGCCTGAAAAGTAGCAGACATACCTTAAATTAGAATTTTTTTCCTCCTCCCAGGAGGGTCCAGTTGTTCAGAAGTTTACCAGAATTTATCAGACATATTTTTTTTTAATTAAACTTCAGCAGATACAGCAGTAAATCCCACACCATTCTTTTTTCCTCATATTTTTGGTCCCCTCAAACCTCCAACTAAACAAGGTAAATGGCTTCCCCTACCTGGTTTTGCTGAAGACCCCTTCCTGTTTAAAAGGCGTTCTCCTTTCCCACTCTTGCCAGGTGCTTTGTCATAGGGGACTGACTGAACTTTGATGTTTTCTTTCTAAAAGTGTCTTTAACCTACTAAAGCAATATTTAGATAACTGTTGTTAAGAATTGGCACTATATAAATTTATGAATCAATCACAGTCAGCAGGATTCCTCTAACAGATTAAAATGATACACTCCAACAGCTTTGACCTTTGGAGGCACACAACATCTAAAAGTGTCCTGTTCAAGCAGCAGATCCTTTAAGTCCTGTAACCAGTGGCCGACATACTATACATAGATGTTTGATCTGATTGAATCGAGGTCTGTGGTTTCTCTTTGGCATGTTTAGACCATGCTTAATCAATTTTGCAATGTCACATTGTCCTGCTGAAAGAAATCACTGGGAATAATGTCACTATGAAGGACTGTAAGGTCTTACAAAACCATGTTAAAGAATTTTCACCAATTAGAGAGGGCACCAAAAAGCTGAAGACCAATTTAAATGTGTTTTTACTAATAGGATGTAATAGTCGGTTGAAAAATAACATAGTCAGTGGAATAAATAAACAGTAATCCACAAAAACAGTGGACTAAACACGGGGGGGGGTTAGTCAGGACAATTAGCAGACAAATAGGAAGCATAACAAACGCAGGACAGAAAGTAAGAGAAACCTTCAAAATAAATCAGGAGATAACCAAAGGCGACTGAACAAGTACAAGATAAGGAAACACACTGAACATGTAGAGAAGAAGACTTACAGTAAACATTACGACAAAGACTAAGGAACACTGGATGATACACAGCGGCACAGAGAGAAGAGCAGATAGGGAAACACTGAGGGAACTTTAACTACTACCAACAGAAACCAAAACATGAACCAAAACATGGGATACAAAACTGAAACTCATTACTGGAACAACCACATACTAAAACAGGAATTAAAGACGCAAAGATGTCACTAGAAACAAAACTTGCATTTTACCAGAGTAAAGAAATCAAAATAGAAACCCAGAAATCCAGCAGCCACAAAAAATGAACATTTCAAACACTTGGAGTGACAAAACACCACAGAAGCCCAACTCAAACATATTAACCAAGAATAAAAATAAAATAAAACAGTAAAAACCTGAGGCCAGTGACCTTGTCATCATATTACCATAAGCTTGTTCTCGTCACATAACACTTCCTGTTTCTACTATTTCACCAAGTAAATTATGTTCCCAGTGACCCACATCATGTAAAAGCCTCTCCAAGTTTCAAGAGCAACGCTTGCTCTAAATACACAGATGTTAAAACTAAGTGCTGATGTGGATAAAGTCAGTGAGAAAGTCTGAAAGTGTTTGAGATATTGAACGCCAGTCTACCCCTGATTCCCATCAGTGTGGGTGGGTGTGTGCAATGCTTAAAGTGCACATAAAATAGCACCGTATGAATGTGTGCGATTGGGTTATGCGCTTTGGGTGGTCAATAACATTAGAAAATGTCCTAAAAATTTAGTACCCATCTGTAGATAAACACTTTTTAATATGGCAAAAAACTTGTATAGTTTACTACTCCTTATTCTTTGCATCCCTGGGCTATGAGTCATAGACTCCTAGGAGTCCCCAGACCCCACTTTGGAAACCATTTCTGTAGTTATCACAGTCTGGGCCTCATCAAAGGTGCTCTGATGTATCGAAGTCCTATTATATTGAGATAATGTTATTCACTCTACCTTTCAGGGGCTTTAAGTGTTGAATACTGTATGTTCTACAACAACATCAATTTTACCCTTATAGCTGCGCCTGGAAGTGCTGCTTTAGAAATCTCCGAAACTGCATGTCATTTATCAAGTAAACAAAATATTTAATTTAACTTGATAGTTTAGGTTTCCATAAAGGCCTCTCAAAAATAAGAATTGGAATGGCTGTGTAACCTAGAAGATATAACTAAGGATAAATATTTGTTATGGAAGCTTAGGGAGAAAAGCAGATTTTCATTAACTGCTTTGTTTCGTCTGATTATATTTTTACATGAGGTCATAAGGTTTGCCAAAGCCTGTGCGGGCAGTGCTCGTGGTTGCTTAAATTGTCCTCATTTGCTCTTTCCAAGTAAGCACCACTAACGGGCAGTTCAAGGTACACAGAAACATGGGGAAAAAATACTGTGCACATGCTTTTTTGTGTCTCTTACATTCAAATGAGCACATAGACAATATGATTCTGTTTTTCTTTCCATTACAACATCAGGTTATTAGGCAGCATAGTTGTGTAATGTAGCTCACCATGTATGTTTTCTCTCTTTCAGGACTATAGCTTTGCTGTGTTAAAAACAAGAGAAGCTAATCCCAGATATACTAAACCTATGAGCTAATCTGTAAATTATTTAATCCTGTTAATGAAAAATGTAAAGACATCTTTATGGAGACTGTGCCCTGAAAGCTAGTGTAAATGGGGAAGCAAGCTGTTGCATAATACTCAGAGAAAGTGCATGTGAGGACTGTGCCATGCTGAAAGTTCAGTTGGGGTGAGTTTTTGCAGAAAAAAGGAACACTGTTCCATAAGCGTTGTGCCACAGTGATACTTCCTCCTTGCACATGGGACTTCTTCACACTGAACCTCTCCTTTTTCTGTGTCGGCCTCTTTAGTTTCCATTAAACAAGGCAATACTTTTCATTTAATTTATGCAGATCTACGCTGGGTGTCAAAGACTCGGCCCAGAGCCAGAAACGACTGGTCAAAAGGTCCAATCAAGGCGAAAGTTGGATATGTAAAATGGGAAAAGAGCAGTGCATGAGAGCATCATTTTTCACTGTATTTGGCACAAAGAAGCATCATGTTACAACATCACATCAAGTCATGGGAACTGTTGTGCAAATTTCATCATTTCATCCAAGCCAGAGGCCTGAATTATTGTTAGTTTTGACGTTTTCTCACAGACATAAATATGACCTATGTCCTGTTATACCACATCAAAGCAAGGTAGTCAGGCCAAGGAGTTGTGTCAGTGTTTGTGTTTCTTTGTAATATACACTGACTGAATATGGAAGGACTGAGACATACAGCTGGCAATGCATTTATTTTTCTTAAGATTTCTCATGCTGCTGACCTGTTTTGTAAATGAAAAAGCAGTACTTGTATTCCTTTACTATAAAATCAATGCAAAAACTGAGCGGTGTTTATTTCTCATAGGGTATTATGCAACGCAGCAACTGGATGTTCCACTTTATGTAGGACTGTACAGCACTTTTTATCCCTTGTCCCACTGTCCCAAATATTGAGACAATGTTCCACATTCTGTTTAGCATGAAGACAGACACTGAATGACTTTAATGAGAGGATGCTATCATGGTTCTCAGGCAGGTTGACAGACCATCATTGTACACTATCTGCACAATGTCCAATATGGAAAAATGCAGGTCACCACATTGCTTCAGTGACGTTACTAAACAAAATAGCAACTTAAAGAGTTCACAGCATTTTTATCCATCCATCCATTTACTTCTGTTTATCCTATTTCAGGGTCACGGGGGGTGCTGAAGCCTATCCCACCTGTCTTAGGGTGAGAAGCAGGGTACACCCTGGACAGGTCGCGAGTCTGTCGCAGGGCAAACACATATACACAGGCAGCCATTCACACTGACATTCACACCTATGGGCAATTTAGAGTTTCCAATTAACCTACCCCCACTAAGTGCATGTCTTTGGACTGTGGGAGGAAGCTGGGGGACCTGGGGAGAGCCCACGCAAACACATGGAGAACATGCAGCTCCATACAGAAAGACCCCGGCCTGATGGTGGAATTGAACTCAGGCATTTTTATTTTGTGGAAATACTTTCAAAAGTATTAGAAGAAGATTATTGCACAAAACTAAAATTGACTTTCCTTTAATAGTGTTTATATTTACTTAGTGTAGTAAAGCTTCTTGTTGTATTTACCCATTTCCTCACTCTCTCACGCCTCACTCACTGTCTTGACTTTCTCATCACTGATTGGTTTCTGAGTTTTTTTGTACCTTAATTGAACTCAACTGGCACACATTATATATGGACTGTGCTTCCTGTTACTCACTCTTTTCACTCCCACAGTGGGTGACAGCTGAGGTGAGTTTGATTTGTTTTTCTGAGTTTAAACCTTTAAGTTAATTAGTTAACGTCCAACTTTGTTTTGTCTTTCAGAGTTTAGCAGCCCCTGTGTGTCTTTAAGTTAAAGTGAAATAAAGACAGTCCCACTGCACAATCATTGATGGCTGTTTTCTTTGCCATGGTGACAACAACTTTATCTTACCTTCGAGCTTTCTAATAACACTTGGTAAGGTTGCATTCAAATAAAACATGACCTTTACACGTCAAATGCCTCTCAGCATTTCTAATATGTCCAGCATTGTCAAAAACAAACATACTTTTTGCCCCATACTCCATTTGCAAGGTCCGGTCACCCTATTATGTAACAGGTTTGCTGTTCCCCGCTTGAGAGAAATGTGGACTCATGAACTAAAATTCACTATTTGGGGGTTTTTTTCATCAAAAGTTTGGTGACAACAGTGTGACTGTGGAAATGTTTCTACGAACTTTACAGAGCAAATACGATCCAGGGGTGCATGCTGCAATGTACCGTGGAGGTTTTGGAGGCTGGAGCAAAAATAATTGAGCTGAATGAGCAGCAAACTGTAAATAAGGTTAAATGATGGATGTGCAGCACTCTTTCCCTTTGTTAGAGCAGCAAGTCTGCATGCTGGTATGTTAACTGGCCCCTGAGGGATTCTGGAAATGTTATATCATGTTAAACCTGGTGGTGGTTCTAGATGAAATAAAAGGGGTCACAAGCATTACTATAATTCACACAGAAGGGGAGCTGAACATGAGTGTCAAAGTCCATGGTAGTCTTCCCAGCAGGTATTGGTACATTTCCATGTAGGCCTGAGGTACAGCTCTGCCATCACAAGAGTCATGATGGATATAGAATCTGTAATGTAAACTGTTTCCAATTTAAATGGAGCTTTTTGGAGAATTGTCTAAAGTTAAGTGTCCTTTAGAATTAATTCAGCACTTTGTGTTCTGCATTTTCAAATCAGCTGGATATAACTATTCTTCAGTACCAAATGAATTTGCTTTAACTCTCTCATGTCTGCCAGAACAAAGTAATTTCCAATAAAGAGGAGAGTTTATAATCACAGACTGTGTAGGTGTGCATACACACTCACCTCTGAACACCTGCTCTGATCCACCATGACTCTTACCGTGTCCCTGTGTATTGAACTAAAGATTAAAGTCATAACATCAACCAGCATCAGTGGACATGCTTCGTTGGCGACGTGTCCACTCTGCACTGGGGATTATGTAACTGAAATATTGTGCAAAATATCAACGCGCGTAATAACATTTTGAGTCCTCATTTGAACCTTGTAAACCACCTGATCTAGCATCACAGAGTTCACCAGTATAAATTTACTCATAAAAATGTCAGCGTTAGAAACCAGTAACACATGTCCACTCTTAGCAAAGAGTGTAGGCTTCCAGAATCTTACAGTATTGATTCTAAAATACTTTTACTTCGATACAAAATCTTATAGTCTTGGGTCATCTTATATCTTATAGTTTGACGACCCCTGCCAAATCATAAGCTACTAAATACTTTAGCTTTTGCAGTTCATGCTCTCATACTCCGGAACAGCCTACCTCAAAATCTTAAGGAAGCAAACTCTGACAGTAATTTCAAGATACCCCTTTTTTATTCTGACATTTAAATACCATTTTAACTTAATAATATTACTGTACTGATAAGAATCATCCCCATTCAGGAACATGGCAGATGCAGAGAACAGTTTTGTTTAAAGGTCTGTCAGCTTGATATGTTTTTATGCCTGTGATGCCCTTTTAACCTCCACATGTGACATTGGGGTATAAAAATAAATTGAAGTGAACTGAAATCACATAGCTGGTTAGCACATTTACACTATTATGTATACTGTAAGTAACCAGCAGTATGTAAAAGCAGTAAAAAAAAAAGCTAATAAAAATTACATTTATTTCCTCTTCAAAAGCATGTTAAAAAAATGAATAAGGGGCATATGAAGCTTTCTGAGAAAACTAGAGTTTTGCATTACAATCATTAAGTGCAGAATAAATAATCTGGGATGCTTTTAGTTACCGATTTCTCCAAAAGAACAAGTATGCTGTATTTAACAAACTCATCTGGTGACCTTTTTATTTTACATGTAATGTTTTACTGTTGGTTTTAAGTTTCAAAACTTATTGTTGTTTGACCAGAAACCAGGGACCTGCACGGAGGCACAGTGGAAGATAAGGATTATTATAAACTGTGAATCATGCAAAGCTACCCTGGAGTTGGAAACAACTGTAACAGGTCAATGAAAAGTCTAAAGACTAAAAGAGGATCATTTTGCCTCTGCTGCGGCCATTTTTATTGTAATTATGAGTCTCCTGGTTTTATCGAGTTGCCATACTAAATGCATGCATTAAAATTTAAAAACAGGCAGCTCATTATGTCAGCGAAGCCTCCCTGTTGCATATGCATTCATGTGTACGCAAAGCCTCATTAGCTCTTTGAAAAACAAAGGTACAAAGTAATTGACTGCCGGTGCACAGAGTGTTCTGTGGCCTTGTTTGACTCTGTGTGTGTATGCTCAAGTTCAAATCAGGCGGATAACCCCCACCCCCGCTCCGTCTTTCTCCCTCTTCCCTCTCCCAGCTTTTCCTTTGATTCATTTGGACTCGCAGTCCCTCTCAACAGTCTCAGTGCTGCAGCGGCTTTCAGCGCTCTAATCCTCATCCTGCTCTCGGACAGCAGGCCAAGATTCTCATTATGTGAGGTTGTGTAACTGCAGACAAAGAGTAAATAATTCCACACATTCATACTGGCTTAAAATAATCAAACTGAATTCGATGAGAGAGAGAACAAACGCACTGAGTGGGACTACTTTGTCATTGTTTAGAAATCCTTATATTATATACCATACGGACAGTTACCAGTCCAAAATGATGCTACATTTTTTTCATAAAAAATACAGATGTTGTAGAGGCCTGAAATAGCGGGTTTAATAATGCAGAGAAAATCCATTTATAAAATGCTCATTGGAGAAGCAGTTATCCTAAAATATTAATTCTATAATATACTGTGTGTATATTGCATGTGAGAGTGTTTCCACATGTTTATTTTAGTGATATGAAGGGTAGCAGTACAGTTGATCTGCAGAGTTCAGACAGCGTTACTATTCAGATGATGTGTTTTACCTTTCCAACACTGCAATTCAGTTGCAATTTAGTGTTTAAGTGTCTGAAAATGTCCCAATTTTTCTTGACTTCTGACCGCACATTTTCAAGGAAGCTTAATCTGAGAATCTGTGCAATAGAGTCTAGAGCAGCTGTCTAAGGAGTTTATAATTTTGAGTCTTAATACATTAAGACTCAAACTCCTTAAAAGCTGCCCAATATTTAAAGCAATATAAAAGGATGTAAACTATGAAAAAAAGCTTAATTAAATATATTAAATGCAATTAATGAAGTATACAATATTTAGATGTGAGAGGGAAATCAAGTAAAACAGATATAGAGAAAGTATTTGTTTTTTTTGGTTTGAGTTCTAAAGTTACATTTTGATTCTTGTTAAAATATAACTGTCGGCACTTCCAGATGTGAGCTTGCTTATCTGGAAGCTACCCTGTTTCCTTCTCCCTCTCCTTAACTTGATTAAATAAGTGACTGAAATGACGTATCTTGTTAGGGGGGGAAACAACAAGAAAGAGGAGGATTTAATTATGCTTCTGTCCTCAGTAAACCTTCTTCCACTGCAGCATTCAAATTGTTTTCTGTGGTTCATGTGGGTGGTGGGGAGGAAGAAAATATCCTTCTTTATATAAAACAATCAAATCAAATTATTTAATGAGTCTTTTCCATTAATGACCTGGCATTGGGGATTTAGAAAAAAAAATGTGGTGGAATAAGCTTGAAGAATCAAATGCACTGAAAAACATTACATTACCGTCATTGTTTATGCCACATGGTGTTTAAGCCTTGGCCTGGTCACATGCATTATAATAATGTCTTTGTTTAGTACACTCTTGTCATGCTCAGAGATAAGATCACTCCAATCAAGGGGTTAGCTATAACCTTATGTAACCATGAAAGGAGGAAGTAGAACATGGAAGTAGAAAGCAGATTTGTTTCAGAGTTTGTTTGTTCTTTTAGGGCACTACAGGCCAGAGCCTCTATCCTCGTGTCACCTCTAAATCCCAAATCACTTACCCTTGAACGCTGCACTAAAATAGACTGCAGATGGAGCCTCATGACCATCACTAACATATTTGTGATTTATCTGATGTTGTGGAACATCTTTTGTATGAGTGAAGAACAGATTATTATTATTAGCTCTAAAATTATCATGATTGCTTGAGGGCGGTGTGATAAAGCAGGTTTTCCATCTTATGACAGGGTTGGTGGTTTGTTTCCAATGGCAGAACACTTTACGTTGCACCTTGCAATTTGCATGGCAGTGTGTGAGTAAGTGTATGAGCCCTTGATTATGTAATGACATACGGTCAAGGCCAAAAGAGGCCTTTTTAATATTGGTCATATTTTATATGTTAATACAGCTGTGGTCACTAGTTTAGATGCACTTATCATGGGCATGGATGAGAGGTGGTGCAAAAGTTTGAATTTATGCATATACATTCCTTCGAATACTTGGTTAAGTGTTCCTTAGCAAGCTGCACCATGGCCAGAATCTTTTTGGTTGCTGTCTGCAAGCTTGTGGCATAATTCTGGTTGGGTATTTGACCTGTCTCTTGGCGAAATTTCTAGAGTTCACTTAAATTGGTTTGTTTCTTGGTGCACATCTGGATGGAGGCAAGGCTATTCCACAAGCTTCATGTTAGCTTGCATTTTGAGTCCAGCCTGCCTCATTGGTTATGACAGTTTTGATGTGTGTTTGGGATTATTGTCCTGTTAGAAAATCCAACTGTATCCAAGTTTGACTTTCTAGCTGTTGATTTGAGGTAAAGTTGAAGAATTTGGAGGTAGATCTCCTCTTTTATTATTTCATCAACTTTGTGCAATGAACCAGCACAACTGGCAGTAAAATAGCTCCAGAGCATGATGATGCCACCTCCCAAGCTTGTTAGTTGGTGCATCATTTTTAGGTTTGAAAGCTTGACCTTGATCTTTCTGAAACATACCTAATGCCTTTGTGCACAAATGGTTCAACCTTTGTCTTATTTGTTGTCCATGTGGGCAGCTGCAAATTTCAGTTGAGCTTGAAGGTGTTCATTTTTAACAGGGGCTCCTACTTGGTTGAGACCCTTTCAGTCTCAATCCAGTAAGTGTATATATCTCATTGTATTTCTTCAGGGATAGGAATCTAGAATCGGCTTCCAGTAGTCCAGTTCCTTGGAACTGTTAGTATGCTTGACTATGATCCTGCTTTCCAGTTCCAGTTGCACTTGTGGTTCTTTGAGCTGATTTCAGTTTGTGTGTCTGAGGAGGTAAATAGTGTTTATGGACATTACTTGTATTTTTACTGCACAAAATGATGAGTAAAGTGCAAACTGCATCCAGTACATCAAGCACAACAGTCGCATTATGCTGCTAACATAACTTCACCTCGCTGCAAGCATCTACACCAGTGATGTCCAAACCTCTAAGCTTCGAGGACCGGTGTCCTGCAGGTTTTAGATGTGTCCTTGACTTAAATGGCTAAATTACCTCCTCAACATGTCTTGAAGTTCTCCAGAGGCCTGGTAATGAGCTAATCATTTGATTCAGGTGTATAGACCCAGGGTGAGATCTAAAACTTGCAGGACACTGGCCCTCGAGGCCTGGAGTTGGCCAAGCCTGATCTACACAGACAGCATGCTAACACAAAGCTAGCCAAGAACCCAGCGCAGCCCCGGCACAGGAGTCAGACTCTGAACTTCAACAGGTAACAAACAGATGAGCAGTCAGGCTGCAGCCTCTATTTCTACCTGAAAAATGTTCTGTACAATATATTACCTTTTTTGAGTAATGACCCCAATGGTGATCACAATAAAGAGGGGAAATACCTCCAACATGAACAAACATTTGACCCACAACATGTCATTAATTTGCATGAATGTCTTTGATATGCTGCTTAGCGATGTTTACTATCAAAGTAAAGAGAATAAGAGAATCGATAATGAATCGGAATCACTAAATTCTTATCATTTCGCTTCTGTAGTTCTCATTGGCTCTGCTCATTTCATTTCTGACCTCATTCTGACCAAAATTTCAAATAATGCATTAAGTGTATCTGCAAGTAGTCTCCAAAATGCTCATCTCAAGAACACAGCTCTGGCTGTGTGCACAGAAGCCCTGCCGACCTGCTGTTCAAGCCTTCTGTTTTTTGGAAGGCAAAACAGGTTATGGTAGACCATGATAAACTGGGAGGCCTGCACCAAGACCAAGACCAAGCACAAGGTAAATAAGGTTTATTTTGAACTGTTGGTCATGCAAAGCTACCCTAATAGAGTCCAAGAACATAGTTATGGAACTGGAAATGAGCATATTAGGTCCCTTTTAAGGACTTTCTAGCTCTTAGATTAAAAGGCATCATTTACTATTAACTTCATGTAGATATTTCAGGCTCTGATTAAGGCATTTATGTGTTGATGCATGTACTAGCTAGTTAACGTCTCTGCTCAACATTCACTATGTTGTCCCCGATTAGCAGGATTAAGAACCCAGTTTTAGCCATGGTAGCACATGAAAGTGGACCTAGCTGCAGCAGCTCAGTCTTAATCGCTAGTACAGATCAAACTCTAATACTAACCCTTGACTTGGTTGGGCTCCTGCAAAACATTTGTATGATTGCATAACTGGTCTCATGAGAGGTAAAGATATAACTGTTCCTGTTCACATACCAGAAAATCCAGAACATGAGGGTTAAATTAACTGTACGTCAGACTTCCATATTATTAAAGAGGAATTTCGTGGATTTTATTGAATCTGTCGAAGAACTTAGTATTTCCATGTAAGTTTATAAAAAGTTACAAACAGGCTTTTGTACAAAATTACATCACTTCAGTATCATGCTCTGGAAGTTAAATCCATTTACAGAGTGGAAACTTGCAATTACAATAAATGATTTTAAAATGAATATCTCTCATTTTAAAATATGTTCATGCACCAAACCCTCTCTCTTTTTTGGTTTGTTTTTGTTTTTTGAGGTTTTACCAAAGCCTCAGAATCTCTGTGATCTTTTATGCAACTAAAAATACTGTCAATATTAATGCTTTGTTGTGGATCACATTAGGTCAGCAGTGGTTTTTTATAACTTTGTTTACAAAGCAGTGCAGATTCATTGCTGAATGTGTATGCTTAAGCATGTGTTGTAGATGCTGGTAAGTGTGTGAGGTTGTGAGTCTGTTTGTCTTCCCTGAGGGTATGCAGTACACAACATTCTATATATTTGTTAGATGGAGGGAGAGGAAGCTTCTTAATGTGATGATGAACTCCATCATCTGACATAATCAGGATGAATCAGTGCACCGTGTTACATAAGCAGATCCCCATCCTTACCTCACCCTTACCCAGATTAGAAACACAGCAGACACAGCCGCCTACAGCCTGCTGATACCTGCCTGCAGCCTGGAGGACTGACGTGATAACAGAACACTGACATCTAGAGGTCAAATGCTGATATCAAACATAGTGCTTTCTCTCTCTTGGAAAATGAAAAATGTGTTTTCACTTTCTTTGAAAACCCCAAATGACTTGAAACGGACAATTCTTCCTAATCTTGCTGTAAAGCAAACAATATTTAAGGGCAGGGGTATAAAACATTCAGCCCACTGGAGGGTCCAGTTTGATGTACTAATGACTGAAAAATGCAGTTTTGCAGTACTGACAAGGACATAAATCGTGGCCTGTTGTGCAAAAAGAGTAGTAAAGTAACTAATAAACCATTAAACAAAAAAATATATATATCATTGCTGACAAATATCATAGTATTTCTCAATAATTTTGAAGTCCCAGCTTTATGGTTTTGTGATTTATTTGTATTTATTTTTTATTTATTTATTTTTAAATCAGGCTCGACTGACCAACAGTTTTACAGAATTAAAAGTCTTTATTGTTGGAATTAAAACAATCTTAAAAATTCTTAACACAACAATGCTAACAACGCTCTTTTGAAACAAAAATATTTTACAAATAATATAGTATCTTCTGCTGTTGTAAAAGATCGTGACAATAAATATGTTGCTTATTTTTTAATGACAATAGAGAGCTCAGAAAAATACTGATTATTTACAGCTTTAGCAAATGCTTATTTTTAAATAAAAATATGTTTTAAAAAAATAAACCAATATTAGTTTGCTTCACATATAATTTAAGTCATATTTCTATTACCATTTTGGACACACCAGCTCATGGGTATGGGTCAGTGTTTCTCTTTCTGACTGCATGATGTTTAACTGTTGTGTCACATCAGTTTTGTGGTCCTTTTAAACTGTATAGAACCCAGTGTAATAGATTTATAGTTATCAGATACTTTGTAAGGACATAAAATCATACTGCAGTGCAGTATTCTTTCTTTCCCTTGCACAAAAAGGGGGAATTAAAAAAATTAAATTAAATTAAACATTGATATTTGCACTTGGCCAAAATCTGCCAAATATCAGTACTTCATCTTGCTTTGCCTGTAAGGGGAACAGAATTTGAGATGACTATATCATCTCAGTGTTGACATAATTAAGCATGGCTAATAAGCACTCGTGGCTTTGTTCATAAGCTGAGAGTTCTGGATACACTGTTGTGTGTCATCTTGTAACCAATGTTACAAACACTTTTAGGTCTTTTTTTAGTGTTTAAGTCCACTGTCTGTAAACCCACAGTGTGTACAGTGTTTGTAAAAGCGGCTCTTATAGTTTTAGACATGCTTATTTTACAAAGGTTGTCTTCTTCTGGTTGACATGCTGCCAGGTTAAGTTAGGACTTTGATTTAAGGTTTAAGGTAACTGTTGTGCTCAGATATGTAGATGTGATGGTTAAAGGGTACCCAATATTATCTGCCTATCTAATATTGTCTGTCAACAATGGTGGATGCTCATGTTAAATAAGGCTAAGGTTTCACGTATTGAGGTCAGTGTACGTGTGAGTAATCCTATCAGCTAAATGTTCAGGTGTCAGACTTTCAGTTTCTACAAGTTCTTTTGTATGATGTCACAGAGGTAGATATCTCTAAAACGGTCATTTTAGCACAAAAGCCCCACACGAGCAGCCAGTCATGGTAAAGCTGGCTTCTTTGAGACCAGGGATAACATGAGGCGTTGCACCAAGATTTAATATAAGATGAAGTTTTGTTTTGAACTGTGACTCATGCAATGTTACTACAGCAGAGTTTTATAATAAAAATAGACGTGGTGCCCTTCAAGAACAGGGAAACACCACTGAAGGTTCTCAAAATTAAAATATGTGTAATAGAGAGAGACAAAGGAGATAAACCTGCTACAGTGCCTGCAGCAAGTCCCCTGCTCCATCTTTTTTCTGTGGAGTACTCCTCTAATTACCGGTGCTTCAGCAATTACTAATGGTCACTCTTTGAGTGACGGATATCAATCATTTCTGAAGCTGAAGGGTTTTCAATTAGATTTTGAGTTAGACCTATCTCATTTGTTTTGTAAGTATACCAAAAACATCTACACCGGATGAGTTTTGAGGTCCTACATTCAGACAAAATTTGTCTACTTTTTAATTAAAATGTCCTATAATGGCAGAGGTGTAGATTTGTGTATATGCGAGAGCTTTAGTTGTGTCTCTTCATGTGCAGAGCCAGGTGGTCTGAGCGAGAGAAGGCTCTCTGACAGAGCATACACTGGTACGGTTTCTGACCCGTGTGCTTGCGGTAGTGACGTGTCAGCTCATCCGAGCGGGCAAATTTCCAGCTGCAGCCCTCCCATGAACAGTGGTAAGGCTTTTCACCTGATAAAAGATAATAAAGCAGATAGCAGTTTTTTAAAAAAGCATCATTTAAACCATGAGTTAAGATCAGTTGTTTCTGTTGTTGGTTACCTGTGTGGGTGCGGAGGTGAGCCTTGAGGTGCGAGCTCTTGGTGTAGGTCTTGCTGCAGCCGGGGTATTCACATCTGTGGATGGCTGGTCTCTTTTTCCCCGTAGCTCTTCTGCCACGCTTCCCTTCCAGCCCACTAGGGGGCACCTGTTGTCCAACCAGCAGAGGCTGCTGGTGCAGGGGCAAATGCCCCTGGCTGTGGTTGTAGTCACAGTAAAGGCTGGCAGTGTGGTTAAAGTGGGGCAAGTAGCGGTAGTGTCGAGGGTCAGGAGTCACAGGCTGAGGTCGGATGAACCTGTTTTCAGGGATGGCCACCACGGGAGGCTGTTGCTGTTGGTGGTGGTGGTGATAGTAGGGGTTGAAGTCCCATTGTGCAACCTTACTGAGGCTTCCTCTGCTGTGTCTTTCAACACTTCCTCCTTGGGAGAAGTCAAACTGATTTACGTTATGCACATTAGAAAATAAAGTTCGACCTGTTTGATCGTCATTAAAACTACGCTGGTACAGCTCTGGCTGGACTGTGGTGGTTTCAGCAGGGGACATGAGCTCAGCCATGAGGCCGCCGCTGTTCATCTGTAGACTCTCCTGTCCTGATGGGTCCTTAAGCACACTCGTCTCTTGGTATGCAGTGTTTGGGTCAAACTGCGGAAGCAGTTGGTTGCTGTTGTTGAGAGAGGGGCTAGGGTCGGGGGAAGGGCTGCGCCACTCTGACAGCAGAAACTCAATGTCCCATGATGCTTGGCTGTCATCATCCAGGAGCTCCTCTGCCATTTGTTCAGAGACCTGCAGTTGCTCAGAGCTCTTTGGTGACAGTTTAGTGCTTGGGGAGTCCAAAGGGAGAGACCCATCTGACTTACACACCTGTTGGAGAGAATTTTAAGATCATGAAAACCAAGAACATCCTTAAATGTTCACAGAGGGTATTTTCCAAATATACAAGCAAACTAGATTACTTATTTTGTTTACCTCAGAATAACCAAATAATAATATAAGCCCATAATAAATTCAGCTGAATTTCATCGAATGAGTAGATTTTCTTAGCATTTGCACCAGTGAGTCAAGCTTCTTGCTTAGGGCCACAAAGCGCCTAATCTGATTTAAAACGGACCAGACCAGTAAAACTGTTGCGTAATAACCACTGTGAGATGGTTTGAGAAAACTATGTGCAATTTCAATAATATGTCTCAGTTTTTCTATGTGCAGACAGACTTGTGTTATCACATGTACATTACAATTTGTAGATCACAATGGATCTGCAAAGCCACAAATCCTCAAGTGTAGAGTATTTTTGAACTTCAACAATATTATTTTTAGTTCTGTATAAAAAGAACAGCTTCCGTCTCAACATACTTGTATCTTTATGGACATTTCCACTCTGTTCTGTTACAAATTTGAATTTTTAATGACTGTTATTCAATTGTAAAACTTTCAGACTTTGCAAAGTCACTGTTCTTTATTACTGATTTAATTTCGTTTAGTTTCTTTCACATAATAGTAATTTTTGTTTTTCAGATTGCCAGAAATAACAAAAAAAATGCATTAATTTCTGCCCACTGTGGTAATAGATGCTGGTGGCTCTCATACACGTGTATTATTCTAATACAAATCCAAAGCTATCATTAAACATATTCAATAAATTATTTATTAAGCCAACAGTTTTGCTCCCTGCAGACTTTCTTTACATTGTGATTTCATTGCTTTTTCATATAAAGCAGCACAATCCACAATACAATAAGTGAACTCAATTGGAACAACAGCAAAATTTTACAAAAAGCTACCAAGTGTAAATACGATTTCATTTAACTTCATCTTGAAACTGTATGCAGTATATTTTTAGAGCCCTTTAGAACAAACAAAAAAACTTACAAGTCATTTTGGTAGCAGTTTAATTTTGAGCATTATTCCGTCACTTTTGTAGTAAAAGCAGACACATAAGTATTAAATGGTCACACTACATGAAAGGTGAGTCACTATATTTCGCTAAAAGAATCAAATATTTGAAGTGAACATGCTACTTACTTTCATATTGTCAGTGGAGTGAGAGAGGTTGGAGAAGGAGCTGAAGGAAGGGAGCACAGCCTGGGTAACAGCCATCAAGCAGTCTGATATGGCAACAGGTGTAACAAGAACAGGAAAGTTTCTCTTTTCTTTTGGATACTTCTGTATTTTATTTATTTTTTTACATGCCCACCTCACCCTCAGCTAACAGGAAGTCAGACTCCAGCTCACCAGGCCTCTCATCCCAGTTACAGTCCACTCAGTGCAAACAGGCCACAGAGAACTGCCTCCTTTTCGTCATTGCTTGCCTGCTATCTCTCCCTCCTCTCTCTTGTCTATCTCTGTCAGCTGCAAGTCTAACTTCAAATCTCTTGTTTTCATGTAGGTTTCGACCGTTAGGAGGTGGAGCATACGTGTAAATTACTTCTCTGGTTCCTTTAAGACCGGTCATTTATAAACCCTAAGAAACTCTACTATCTGACCTCAGCACACTGTCTTCCTGTTGTGTGGGATTCAGAGCAATAAAACCTGAAAAAACATTGAGCATCAGGCTGTCCTCTCACCTTTTACATGTGAGGAAAGACCAAACAACCTTCGCTTATGCAATTAAAAGCTAAAATTTGATGAATCATTATCAGTGAAATGGTCACTGACGTGAATATGCTCAACAATCATTTTACACTCATGTTTTTAAAATTCTTAAAGTACGTTTTTACAGATGTTTATTTCACAGAGGAAAAAGTTGGGATCAAATAGCAACACACACATTTTTTTAAGGCTTCACAGGGAGTCAAATGATGATGAGGATTAAAGCAATAGTTGTTAACTGTTTACGCATTAAACACGAAAGAAACATTTTTGGTTTGTCACTGGAAACTTTTATTTTGTAAGTAGAATATGTCAAAAAGGGAAAGGGGGAAACTGTTTTACAAAATTAAACAATAAATTAATATAAATTTGCGTATGTGAGTTTGAATTTGTATAATTTGGCATTTGTGTAGCACTGCACGTGTCTGACAGTGTACATCAGGTATTTCAGGGAAACAAAATCATGCTAATGATGTAGAGCTAAAATGTATCAAATATGATACACTAGCCTTAACAGGATTAAACAGCTGCTCCATCAAAACTGAACGAGTAGTTTTAAAATGATACACAAAATAATAAAATCATGATAATTAGATGGTAACAGTCACTGCAAATAGTTGCAAATAAATAAAAAAAAGGGGAGAAATAATGCTGAAAACATCTTCTAAGTTTACTGAACTACCATCCATACTTTTGAATGTCTACACAAATGCCTTTAAAGTGCAGTAAAATTAAGCCTGTAGACAAATGGCGCACACTCAGTTATTTTTCATTCACAAGTAAACAGATCATTGGCTGTTATCAGATGAAAGGCCGCTATCTATTTAAGCACGCTTTGGCACAAAGTCCAAACTGTGTGGGCACACATACAGAGACGTTTTATGCACGTTTAATGTTGATAGACATGTTAATTGAAAAAAAGAAAGCATACATGATTTGAAAAAGCAGCTTGCATACTTTTAATATGATTGTGTAAATACCTAAAAACAGGTGACTGGCATATAAACATATACTAAAACAAATAATGGATATGTAGTAATTTTAATTGTTTGACTCTACAGCAGAAAGTGAACCTCTTCTTCTGTTTTTGCTGCTTACAGTTTAACACACTTGTGCACACAGGTTGTGTCTGTATTCCCAGCGAGGACGTGTGACTTCTGAGAAGACCTATGTGTGAAAGGTGATTATATTCTGGCTGCTGTTTATCTGCAGACATTCAGCAAATGCGGGCTGCTGTATTTCCACAGATAATGATGCCCTGACTGCTGCTGACCCCCGATGACTTGCCCGCCACTGATAAAGACTCTCTCTTGAGAGTCTTCCGAGTGACGACTACACATAAGACATTCACTATGCAGGTTGAAAAAATATGCAATGATCGACTGCTTTATAGACACATTGAATCGTACATGTACAATGACAATAAAGGGCCATTCTATTCTATTCTATTAAACAAGTTCAATTTAGGCTGTTTATTTGTCACTTTCAAAGGCATTGACTGAAAATGCTTTTGTTTGAGTCTCACGATTGGTAATTAGTTTGCGTTACTCTTAATTATTTTTTTTTAAATCCCTTGTAGTTTTGATGATATAATGTCAATATCTTAGGGATCCATATGAGTGTTTTGTTCTATAAAAATGGTATTTAGCTATTAATTTGGTTGTTATTTCTTGCTTTCTTTTTTTTTTTTTTTTTTTACCGGATTACAAATGTTTAATAGACTCTTGGTGACAAAACTAAAATAAATGAAAATAAAATCAATAACTGATGGAAGCCATTAAAACGGTAATAAAAATAATAATCTGTCTCCCTCTAGTGGCCATAGTTGACACTGCACCACTGTCTTGAAACCATTGGTAAGCGTAAAATATCTTTTAAAAAAGATTTTAAAAACGTGGAGTCTTATAGTAATAATTTTCTGTCTTTCCCTCTTTTTTTTCTTTTTTTTAAAAACATATTTCAGTGAGTTAAAACAGGGCTTTTGTTATTTAGTTGCTATAGCAACATAGTGTTACTGCCGTCTTCCTGAGTTTGAAGTTGGTCTCCTTTTTTAAAGACTGGCCTTTCCTTAAAAAACAACGAGGTATGCTTTAATAATGTTATTAGTGTTTAATATTAGATTATTAATATAATATTTAGTTACAATATTTGTCTCGTAGATTAACGGGTTTTTTTCCGAAGCTTTAGGTCGTGTTGAAGTCATTCATAGATCACAGCGATGAAGTTCACGTTAAATTCAGGAATAACAGCATCATAAATTGAACTAAAACAATGGTTTTCTGGGTTGTAATTTGTGTGTTTTAGTTTGCAGATGGAAACTTCCTCACAGGCTTCAGCTAGCAGGGGATTGTGGAACAGCCCCAGAGCCACACAGTTCAGCAAGGAGACCCAGGACATGCTGAGATGTAAGCTGTGCTCCAAAAAATCTGAGCTCACTAAAGAAACATTAATAAAAACCTTCAATTTTGCTCTAGCATATTCTAGCATGCATACATGATGATATCAGTGCAGCAGTTTGAACTAGAAATACAGTGTTGACAGGCTGGAATCAGCCCGCCACAGACTGCCCAGCTTTGTTCAACCTTGATGTGTTGATAGTTTTGAATTACTTACTACGTCTTCAAGCAATTCTTCCAAAGGTTTCAGGCATGTTGGAGTTAAAACCTCAGATAAATTGTCCTGGGTCAGAGGGAAGTTGGGGTTTCCAGATTTGAATATACCCACCAGCGTTTTTCACTCTGAGTGTGAGGCACTTCAGTGTCATTGTCAGTCCTGTAAACACACCATGTGAGCTTTTCGTGGTCAGAACATTTGTTCTTCATTTTGCATGTCCTCAAATTTTATGAAGATATGAGAGATTTTATGATCCCGCTATAGAGCTGTGTCTGTGTTTCATTTACCGTTGCTGAGGCCTGTGCTGTGTACTCTTATTGTTCTGTTTCTGTGCTCAGTGTTGAAGCAGGAATCAAGGGTCACCAGCCTCAAGAGAAAACAGATCAACAATCAGCCAAAGAGTAAGTTTGTTAAAGGTCTGATACTGTCTCATGGAGTATTTTCTTATATTTATACTTAAGATATAGTTGTAAGTTAATAACAATATTCCACTCTGTACATATGACCTGTTGCTAAATACCATCATGATTTTGGCCCTTATGGTGCCATATACTGTTACTATTGGACTTCAGATTGATTTAACACTCGGGCATGATGTGCTGAGAGCAGGTGTACCTGATATGGTTGCCTAAATTATGTGGTTCACGTTGTAACTCCCACCTGCTGTTCAAATCTGTTTGTAAGGAGCAGACACCCAGGGTCTGGATTGGAGGGACAGTGATCTAGGCAGAGATGCCCAGATCTCCCTTCTCCCAGCCACCACCTCTTATTCCAAGTCATTCCCTGGCAAGCCAAGTGACACAATGTCCATAGCTTGTCTGTTCCGGGTCTCTTCCCAGACACTACCAAAACACCTCTCCGTCCTATTCAGATCCCCAACCTTCCTCAGCTGACTCCTTCTAGTGTGGAGAAACTATGTCTATACTCTGTACCCCTGTCAAATGATTGAGAACCTCAGCCTAGCCCAGGCACTGTTCACAAAGTTTCTTTAAACTGTGAATGCAAAGCTTTTCGGGAAGAGTCCCACACTTAAAATATGGGGTTTGAAAAAAAAGCATCCACAATTAGCAACGCTTCATTTTTTGTAAACAAAAAACTTCTGCTGCTGTAAAATTTTCTCCTTCAGATGAAACAGCTTTGCCTTTCACCTCTGATCCGGCACAGTCTTCTCCTCCTGGTAAATCTGTCCAGAAACACTGGCCAGTGCACACTCAGAAACGCACCGCCGAGGCATGTCGGTCTGGGAACAGCTACGAGAGAGAAAAGTTTCGTCCTGGTCCAACACGTACGTTCTTGAAACTGACATAAATTTCAGTTTATGTGTATATTGCATGTCATTGATCCCTTCAATTTTCCCCATTTCTTTCCTTTTCTTCTTCATTTATTCCATTTTCTGCACTCTGAGAAAAAGTCAGGCTCTGTTTTGCGGAACTTTTTCTTCATGTCACCCAAGGAGACCTAGAGAAAGAGAAGAGGAAGCTTCAGAACATCTTTGCACATGGGACTGAGCAGCCCGGAGCGGGATCTTCTCAGAAGCCTCCTCAACATCAGAGCTCAGAAATACCAAAGAAGATGGATCGCTATCAGGAAGGTGAGGCTGACTGCAGAGCAAAACAATGAGGTGGAGCGGTTACACCAGCATCATATTTGAATCTTAAAGGGACAGTTTAACCCCCAATTTTTCCTCTTGCCTGTAGCGCTGTTTATCAATCTAAATTCTTTTATTGGGAGTTGTTTTGTAGATTTCAGCTCCAGAAATGTCTGCCTTCTAGATTGTAATAGAAGTGCATGGAACATTGGGGTGTTTTTAGTGCAACAAAAGATACATTTGAAAAACGGAAATTTGTTTTTGTAGGGAATATTTTCTAAACCTTCTGACAAGATCAATATGCTCACTGATCCTCGGAGTAAGACCACGTTCTGTTTTTCCTGCAGTTCTGAATGAAATACAGGAAAGACAACAGTTTCTGGAAGACATGGCCTCCCTGGGTCAGGAGAAAGATTATATCGACATCATCAACACTGAGATATCTCAGGTAAACGTGCTTTCAGCCACTATTATGTTCATTTAGTATTGTATTTTAATATATATATTTCAGTGACGAGACAGATCAGTAGCATTTTAAATTGAACTAAGATATGATCAGATTCACTTAAATGTTTCCTGGCTCTAATAACAGAAATTACGAGAATTGGAGATAATGGAAAAATCCCACGTTCCCACATCTGATACAAACACAGAGAGGACAGAAAATGCAGCCAACAAAGAAGACTGACTGTTGTCTTTGACCGGGCGGTCTGCTTCTCTTCAAGCAAGCGACATACCTTCAGTCAGAGCAGAGACACACGCGCACGCCAGTGAATACAACACACATCTACCCAACTGTGTGAATTTCTTTTATTCCTCTGCCTCCCAGTGTCAGTATTTCACACAGTCCTGCTGCCGTTTTAGGACAATGTACAAGATGACAAAAATGTGGTGGCACAGAAGCCCTTTGTTTCAGCTGGACAGGAAGTTAGGCACAGAGCAGAAACAGACAACAGACACAGCCACACAAGACATATACATCATCTAAGAGACGAGAACACGAACAGAATGAGTAAACGCGTTTACATTAGCTCGAACTAACGATGTATGCAATAAAATAAATGGCACTCGATATAAACTAAGGCAAAACACACACGCACAAAAAGGCATAGTAAAATATAAATTAATGATTGCATACCTCAGGTCCATCCTTCGATAGTTAAAACCGTTATAAACTGGGCTTTTGCTACAGTTGATAAAATACTGTATACTTTCTTCTTCTGAAATTCAATATTGCATCTGTTACCTTCCATAATAAAAGGACGCCTATCCTGCTTTTCCTTGGAAAATGAATAAGTCCCGTTTAAAACTAACCGGCAGTTTGTTTTTTGTCTGCAGTTTCGTTACTGGTCTAATTTTCTCCTCCAATCTAACCCACTTATAAATACTATATCTATGTTTGTGTAATGCTTTGATGACAAGCACCAACACAATTGTAAAACTACTACTGAAGAAACTAAAATACACACAAACACAAATAAAATATGTGTATATATATAGCAGCTAGAAGTCTTTGATTGAGCTTTTCAAGAGTAGATGCTGCAGTTTCAAGCAAGTTTCATCGGGAAAAAAAACAACAAAAAAGACAAACTTATTGCTACTAGTACCATGGGCTCAACCCAAACATGATATAAAACCTCAAATACGTGCACCTTTGAAGGAGCAAAGGAGACCACTACTCAAGAGGGTGTAAGTAAAACTAAAAACATTAAAAACTCAAGGATATCAGGGATCAACGTAAGCTGACATATCACATCTTTGCTGAAGGCCTATAGAGCAGAGTCACTGTGCAATGCAGGGATGTTAAAGCAAAAAGTAATCAGTGCAGTAATACAGAAACCCACCCAACATGCCACTAGTTTGAATATTCAGAGCCTAAACTTTTTAAAGCACTTGCTGTCAGACACTAAAAGGCAACTGAAAATAGTCACTGAATGAGTCTTGGTGCTTAAAAACTGTTTGAGGAGATGTCATAATCTTCTGTCAAAATTCTTTAGTCTTCTTAAAATAGTAGTCCTTCAAATATCCTCTTGAGCTAGACGTGTCCTCTGCTGTTCAGCTCTTCTCCTTACGTGGGCTGGGACTCTTTCCCGGTTCTCCTTTATGGCTCAGACGCTTGAGCACCTTGATGGGTTTAAACTTTGCCCCTTTTTTCTTCTGGTGATCGCTGTCTGGATCCTTCTGAAAGTCTGATGAGGATTAAAATAAGAAATAAAACTGCATTAAAAATTTAAAGGAAGGAAAAGAGTGCCTTCATGAATCTAATGAAACATCATCGCACCTTTTTTCTTCAGCATCTCTTCCATAAGTTTGTCCTCTTCTTCCTCCCTGTGACAGAACCACAGTTAGACTCCTGCCAGTCTCTACACAACACAGATGCACATGAACTGTCTGTACTCGATTACCTCTGCCTGTCCTCGTCCATGCTGTTGACTATTTGGTTGCGCTGTTCAATGATGGTAACCAGCTCAGCCATCAGCTCCTGCTCCCGACTCTTGTCATCCTCGGTCCAGTCTTTCTCTGATGAGAGGAAAGAAGAAATGGAAGAAGCAGAGCATGATTAATAATTTAATCTGTTGTTTTATTTCAATTATGTACACGTTGTAGGTGTTCACAAGGTTTATAAATTATTGATGCAAAAGCAGAGCAGCATTCACTATAAACTAAATGCACATCCACCATCCTGTCAGGTCAGCAGGGAGTCCTGATTAATAAGTCTTGGAGTGCTGGAGATACTGACATTTCATTCATTGCACAAACTAACCAAGAGATTCTTAATAATTCAAACTGAAGATTGATTTTTTTTTTTTATGTTCTTTGAGTACTTCAATAATGTAAACAATAATTTTACAGAATATAGTTACTGGGAGCCACTGAAATGAAACTGGATTGGGCATTTAATGGTTTTTACCTTCCTGTACATGTGAGAAAGGCCAGTCTGGATAACGTTCTAACCCAGTTATTATACAGATGATACTAGGAGAGAAAAGATATTGACTGAGGACAGATGGAAATGTCTCAAATACCTGGTTTGTTGAGAAGACACCTCAACTCGTACTCCACATCAGCCTGCCTCTCCTCCAGGTTCTGCTGCTTCGCCCTGCAGAGAGCAACACATTAAGCAACAATAAGTTCAAAAATCTAACTTCACGCTTACTATTCTGAGCATCTGTCTACAGGGTTTATATGTAAAAATAAAACCAACCATGACGTTCCTAAACTGTAAAATTTATATCTTACGTGTAGACCAGCTCAGCTTCCCGTCGGACAAGAAGGTGTTTATCATGAATTAGGGTGAACCAGTCCACCAACAAGTGCTCCTCATCTTCATCTAAATGAAGAAAGGGTGAATAACAAATATTAGTACTCCTGTCATTTCTGACAGAGAAGCAGATTTGCTTTTATTACTTAGAAATGACTATTTAAAAAAAAACAAAAACAAAAAGAACAGAACAGAAAGCTGGTCTTCACTGGACTTAAAGTGCTGTAATGTGATACCGTTTGGATTGTCTCTGAGCTTCTTCTCCAGCTCCACTCCCCTCTGCTCCAGCTCATCCAGCTGCTTCTCCAGCTGACTCATCTCCCCATGGATGTCCTCAACTGGGATGTATTGATCTGACTGCACCTGGAAGGATGTTTGAATCACATGACTACTACTTCATCTGTTTTACTCTTAAGTGATGATGTCATTTCTGTCGGGTTTATTTCTGTTTTTAATTAGTCCGTTTTTATTTTGGGGGGTTATTTACCTTGCGTTTAATAAGTGGGAAGCCATGACCGGGAGCCGGGGGTCTAGCAGGACGGGGGCCTTTTGGCGGTCTGGTTTTAGAATTGGCAGGAGAGGGCGAAGCTTTTCGGTTGAAGGGGTTCTCTTTACATATCCGCTAAAAAGAGAAAAGATGCAGTTGGATTTTTAGTATGTGCAAAGTGTATTGATATATAAATTGTCTTCTGTTTGGAGGTGGCGCCATTACCTTGTTTTGTGACTGGGTGGCCTCTGAGGCCAGTGGGCTGGGGTTGCTGGGTCGTGGTGGTGGAGGTCGAGGAGCCTTGGTCACTGGGTTGCGACTGGTCTGTGGAGTGGCTGGAGCTGAGCTGGCATTTGCTGGTACTGGAGAAGGGGCGGGGCTTGGAGAAGGCTGACGGAGATGCTCAGTCGAGGAGGAAGAAGGGGAAGGCTTGGAGTCGTTCGGTGAGCAGATGGAAGGCTCGGAGACGCTTTTGGTGAAGTTGTGTTCCTGGTCGCTGCTGCCACCGCCAGCTAAAGGGAGCTGAGAGGAGCTGTAGTCTGAGCCTGAAGACAAACTCTCTGTACTGAGAGCTGGAGAGGGGGAGCAAGAGGAGGACTGAGAATGAGAGAGAGCTGAAGAAGAGAAAAGTTTTTGAAATAATTAAAAAAAAAAAAAACAGCAGGGACAGAAGAAATGCAAGAGGAATAAAAAGTAGTTTGAAATGTTGGAATAAAGAGGATAAGGGGAAAGAAAACACATTATTTTTAGCATCTATTAGCAACACATCTCTTTTCAACTATTTTTAGTCTGACTCTTTAGAATAATTTTTTTATTACTATTTTTATCAGCTGTGTACATAGTTTCCGCTCACCTCTTTTGAAGTGACAACTTGTCTGTTAAATTAGAGGTTGTTTAATTTTACATCAGACAAACTAATCTAAGATTAAAGTGACTAACAACAGCACACACACTTCACACTTCTATACTGCACACATTTTTGAAGATTGGATGCTCAAAGTTGGACAAATGTGCTTTTTATCTATTAAATGGATAAAATGGAAAGTAAAACACAATATTATAAATCACTGGGTTGTAAACTTGTAAATTTCAGTCTTGATCAATGACGATCAGGCTTTGCAACTGAAAATCAAATATGAATTTACTTTTGTCCTGTTACATGTAACTCCATATACCTGGCAGTTTAACTAGAGACATAAATAGAGAGTGAACAAATAAACTGAGGAAATTCTGTTGCACAATAGTGCTTGCACCCCTTGCAGAGCCAATCAACAACAAACACTTTGTCAGTAGTTGCACATATCTGCCTGAATACATTACCAGGATGGCTCTGAATGGTGACCCTTATGTTACTATGAAAAGTACCATGCACTGCGTGTTCAGTGTCTCTACTATTGTTCAGCATATTTAGACGCATCTGTCTTTTCCAGACACACTAGTTAGCTCATCATCAATCACTTCCTGAGAGCTGTGTTACAAGTTAGAAGCACATTTCCATGGCGAAATGACCTCATTCACGATGAGTCAAGTACTGATAAATTACAAAAATATGGATAAGTGACATAAACGTAAGAGTATGCCCCCTGAAAAAGTCAATCCTAGTGCGTAATTTTGGGCACAGCCATGTTTCATAAGGGACTCTGCTTTCATACAGTTTAACTGCACAGTCATATTAGTGTTTTCATCTATAAACTTCAAAATTCTCAGCTCTTTACACTGAGTTTAGAAACCCACTGAATCAGGTGGCACTAAAGAAAATGACCTATGTTTCTTTCTGTAATTTCTTTACAAACATTTGATAAAACATCAAATAGTTAAGTTACTGTTTGATACTTGTAAAGCACAAAGGGGATGCTCTTGGTGTTTGTGGTTCTGATAAAACTGACCTTGGTTACCGGTGGGTGGCCGAGGAGCACGAGGTGCAGGCCGTTTCTTGCTCTTGGTGCTTGCAGGACTGACAGAGCGGGATGAACTTCGTTTATTAGTGGGAGTGTCTGCACCCACTGCGTCTGCTGCCTGAGTGATGCTGTACCATGGGTGACTAGACACCACCGTAGGTGGAGGTGCTCCTCCCTCACTCCCTTCTTCCCCATTTCCCTCGCTATTTTCGTCGTCCTCGTCCTCGAACGGGTTGGAGGACTGGGGGGGCGTGCTGGGTCTGGAGCCCTCCCCTTTGAGAGAGGACAAAGAGCCTGTGTTTGGAGGTGTTGCCAGTCCAGCAGGGGGAGGGGGAGGGGCTGGTGCTTTCTTCTTCTTGGGTTCTGACTGAACCAGTGCGAGCCAAGGTGGGTCTTTGGGTTTATGGGTGCCACTGAACAGTGAAACACAGATAGTGATGGAAGGGAGGGTCACACAGAGGAAGACAACAAAGTACATCCACATGGAAGCATGGAGGGTTAAACAATTACAGCAGACACTGCAACAACATGACAAACACTATGGAGGTGTGATTAACGAACGTGAAATGGCATTTAAGATAAATTCAGCTACCTTGCAGGAGACTGTGACCTTCCTCTGGGTTTGGGAGGAAGTGGAAGCTTCTGAGTTTCACCTGTGATATTAGGAAAAGCGTTGAGCATGACTATAAACAAATGATTCTGCTATTTTTAGAAACTTACTGTGCAAAAACGACTTACCGACTGCAGGACCGTCTGCTGTGCGGGAGAGTCGAGCTCGTGGCACAGGGCGAGGTGGAGGGATGGGATCAGAAACCCGGCGGGGTGCAGGCACTGGCCGACCGGTAACCTCAACGTGAGGTGTAGAAGGGAGGTCTCCATTTGCTGTGTGTTTGGCTGGTGTTTGAGTTTCTTCTTCTTCTTTCTCTCCCTCCTCCTCTTCATCGTCGCTCTCATCGAAAGGGTTGGGAGGTGTGGCAGATCGTGGTTTCTCCTCTGCTTCGCTGGTACTGTCTTCATTTGTTTTTTCTAAACCGTCTTTGCTTGTTGTAACGGGAGCGACCGTGACCGAGTCATCGGCTGGAACGTCAGAATCGTTCGTTTCCTGTACTGGAGTCTTTGCCTGGCAGCCATCAGAGGGCGCCGTGTGAGGAACTGTGCTGCGACCGGTCCTAGCAGACTGTCCCGACGCTGGTCTCTTACTAAGATCGGGCTGGCCATTCTGGTTGGATAAAGCATTCCTATTAAGGTGATGTGCACAGACAAGTGCCCCAGAGTTGCTTTCTAATTTGTAGGATCCATGAAGCAGTGTCCTGTGACACTCAGTGCACCTGAGAAAACAAAGAAACAAAAACAGGAAGTGTGACGAAAAATAAACAGTTGTTTTTTGTGACCTGTTTGCAAAAAGGATTCACGCATTATTAATGTATACCAAACACCACCTACAGTAGATATATGAATTGAAAATGTTCAACAGGTGAAACATAAACATTTCTTTCTCACGATGTCACAGGAAACCGGACACACCTGTTCTGACACGATAGCTAATTTTAGCTGTAGTGTGAAGCCTATGTGCAGCTGCTACAACTCAGGGTGAAATATTAACTGTTGTGTCCACCAAAAATATGTGACCAGCTCTTTGAAAAGCTGAACTTCTTGCATCTTCAATCAGAAAAATAGCACCCATATCATAGTAACTGTTACTGAAAGTAATCAAAACAAAAAGATTTATAAACAAATAGCTAAGGGGAATTTACTGATATTAAAAGAAATAAAAAATAAAAAGTAATGCAATGGCAAATACAAATAGTAATAACTGTTATAATATGTTATAAATGTGTAATAAGTTGTAATAAATGTTTTCTAATTGACAATTTCTTTTAAAACAAAAAGATAAAGCATCCAGTTCAAGTGTCTTACTCACACACAAATCTGAATCCATCACTCGATAGTGCACAGAATCCTCTGTCACAGCTTGACTCAATAATTCGGGTCTTGTTTTATCAAGTTTTTAAATTGTTTGGCGGCCATACCCAGAGGGAGGGAGTAAGCCTTGAGGAGAGGAGGTGAGGACGTACAACACGAGAAATGAGTAGAAAGGGAGCGCTCACTTGAAACAGTTGCGATGGTAGAGCTTGCCGTCCACCAAAAACCTCTGCACCAGGTGGACGTGTTTCTGGCAGGCGGCGCAGGTGCTGCTGAGAGTGCTCCGCTTGACTGCCGCAACCGCTTCGGTGCCTGTCTGCACGGACTGGATCGGCAAGTACATGCGACCGGGGATGTTGTTCGCAGGAAGGGGGACAGGGAGGAGACATCAGGGGAAGGGGGAAGATGGAGAGTAATGGGGGAGGGGGGAGATCATATACGGAGTCAGGATTTGAGGATGTGGATTGTTCATTCTGTTTAGCTAGCTACATCTACTTGGTTATCTTATTTTTGGAGTTCAAGTGAAAACATAATTTGATTGATTAAAAAAGTGTGTTAAAAAAATCAAAAGAATGAAATGTTAAAAAGATGTTTATTAGTAAAAAACAACCCAAACAGCTTTGGTTAGTGGCTCTGGGAGTCACACATTTGGGATACAGTTACTCTTTAGGACTGAGATATTGCATTTTTTTTGTTTGTTTTTTCTAGGTGTTAAGTAAATATAGGGGTTAGAAGCAGCATATTTCAAAACTTGGCACACAGTGTTAAGAAACTACAACTGTTAGTCTTTTATCCATAGGAGACTGTTAAGAAAGACTGACCTAACAGTTCTCTTTCACCTCCAAGCCCACCCTCCCACCCCCACCCTACTGCCTAGGCTCAGGACCAGAGAGCGGAGGGGGGGTGAGATGTGAGGACGGAGAACAGGAAGAGGAGGGAGTGGAATGAATTTCCATCTGAAGAAGGGAGGAAGGGCAAGTGGGGGAGTGATGAGGAGAAAAGCAGTACATGGGAGTACGGGATGGAGGAAAGGTGTTGAAGGGCATGCGAAAGAAAAGAGAGACAGGATACAGAGGCTATCTTTATAGACTTATTCTACTGCCATTGTTGGGCTTTTTCCCCTGCTGTGCAACACATAGCTCACATAAGGAAGTTGACATAAAAATCCATATTTGGATATTCTACACTTTTGTAGTAAAAATAGCAGATTTACACGATGTAATAACTCCACATAGTACATGCAAAATGATTGTTAAATCTTTCAAGGCTTCAAATGTCATTTCAGTGGGATTATCCACTCCATAACAGGCCATCATAATCAAAGTATTTTGAGTGATCTACAGCTTGCTACCATGCAAACTCTAGTAGACACCATGTCAAGCTCCTAGACGTTAATTAGGCCTAATATTCCCAAACAGATAAAAGAATAAAACGCTTCTCCTGGTGCCAAGTCTTATATACTTACCTCAGTCTTATCTTCCAGAGGAGTTACAGGCCTTTTCTGGGCTGGCTCATTGAGACCAGCAGTACTGAGCCTCTTCATACAAGGAGGGTTTGCTGTGGTAGAGAAACAAGGGGAAGCCAGTTAATGGCTAATTTCTTGTATCCATTATTATCACACCCAAAATTTAAGCTGTTGTGCAGTCCAGTTTCTTCTGAGTTATGATGAAATGAGAAATGAAGTGAGACTTTTCATGAATGGCACCACTAAATTGAAGTGACAAATATACCCAGGTACTGGCCCCAACCCTCTAGGTTCATGTCTCCCTATTGGTAAAGTTGACCAAGTTGCATCTGTGGTTTCCCCCCTCTTTATTTTTCATTTATTCAAGTTATCAAACACTGAATGTGTTTGCTCTTTGTTCACTGGCATAGGCAGCAAAGAAAGTGGATGATGATGATGATGATGATATGACCCAATCACAGCACTTAAGAGTTGAAGGTGAAGACAAGAGAGACTAAACTGACATCCAATTAAAAAAAAGATTTACTTTTTCCTTTGATGATTGCTACAGTAGTGCATAAAAACAAAACACTGGAATATTTTTTTAAACCAACCCAACATACATTCTAGTTTGTTTTTTCCTTTACTGTCTTTTGTTTTTTAAACCCGTCAGAGTCATAGTCCAGCATCTTTGAGTGCAGCTGGGGATAGTAATCTCTGATATGCTCTGACAAGCTGTTTCATGCTGGAGGGCAACCGAAACCTGCTGCAGATAAAGAACTGGTGTATGTGTCACAACACTGAGCTCACCGAGGCTGCAAATAATAATAATAATAATAATAATAATGGATTGGATTTATATAGCGCTTTTCGAGGCACCCAAAGCGCTTTACAATGCCACTATTCATTCACTCTCGCATTCACACACTGGTGGAGGCAAGCTACGGTTGCCACAGCTGCCCTGGGGCAGACTGACAGAAGCGAGGCTGCCATATCGCGCCATCGGCCCCTCTGGCCAACGCCAGTAGGCGGTAGGGTAAAGTGGAACAAGGAGAACAAGGACTACTTTGACAAACTGCAGTTCAAGATCATGGAAAAGGAGTCAATCCAGGGATAAGGAAGATACTGGAGAGACAGCTTTTATATAATCACATTTACCGCAGTTTGCCACAAATGCAAAACATCTCTGCAGGAAACACTCATACCTAAAATATATCACTGAAAAAAAAAAGCTTACTGAGTCTGTAATAGCATATACATTAACAAGTAAAAGATTATACATGTGTATGTGACAGAATTCACACAGTTGCACGCACCCTGAGACTTGTTGTTGAAGAAGTTGTAATACTGGGACACGTATGTGATGATGCTAAGCCGGTCAGGCACTTTCATAGACACCATGTCTTCTGGGTCCAACAGGGCTGGAATCCCCAGTTCAGTCTCAGCCACTTCAAACGCCTTTCAATGAGGAAAAGAGGATAAGGGGAAAGGAAGTAGAAAGAGCAGGAAACAAAAAGAGATGTTGGCAATGAGACAGGAACCAGTGAGCTTAGATACAAGGCAAAACTTGAGTAAGAGCGAGGTAAACTGACCTCTTTTTTTATTAAAGATAAAAACCTTGATAAGCACAAATTTGGTAACAACTCAGCTTGTTCTGTTGTTGAAACCTAATGTGGTATCTTGGTATGACTTCTATCAGTATTTCATTTCTTTATTATTAGGAGTTGTAGTGGAAACTTGTGGGAGTGTGGTCTCTGTATTATTCAGGAGAATGGAAATGATTAGTGGTTAACCTTTCAATGCTTTAAGCACCTACAAAAAATAAATCCCCTCACTGCACTGAGCCTGCAGGAGAAATCTTATCTCAAGCCGAAATAAATAAAACCAAAACAAGTGGAAAAGCTTGACTGGATGTGGGTGAGAAAGTATGCAGTGAAAAAAAACAACAATCCGCCGTTTGCATGATGTTTACATTTATTCCTTTGAGAAAAACCAGCAGTGAGAAAAAAAAAATTTCCAGTGAAGAAATGATACTGCAAACAGCATTACATAACAACATACCAGCACGGTTCTGAAACAACGAGGCCTACAAATGCTGCACATCACAATTAAAGTGAAACTAAATCTAAAAATCCCCAAACATGTGGTTTCTAAAAACCAGTCTTAACCTCCCCACACCTACTATTAGATAGTTAAATTGAGAAACCTTATGAACACAAGCACACTCTCTCTCTCACACTCACACACACACACACAAATGCACACCATCTTGGTCGGCAGCTGCCTCCAAACACGTCATGTATCATTAATACTGTGTGCTGCTCAGTAACATTTAATATCTATTTATTATTATTATCATTATTATCGGTATTGATTTTATTGCAATTATCCACTTCACATGAGTACATGGTGATTCTTTGCAGTGATCCACAGCTAGCAGACTCAGAGTAGTGAGATTTAATGCTGCAGAGGCCTTGAGTCAGATACTATCCAAGTGATGGATCTTTTAACACTTTTCAGCCCAAATCGGGTCAGGAAGACTTTTCTCTTGCATTTTACACTTTGTAAGGCCTAGGATTTTTTATTTTTTGTTATTTTTTTGAGCATGGTGAGCGAGTGAAGTGAAACCAATATAGTTATTTCTGTAGTGGCAACCCAACAACCAAAACAGCTACTTGAGGGAAGCTAAAGTAGTTTCCACCTCGTGCTGAAAAATCTGTGGCTCACCATGACAAATACTTCTAACATTTTATTTTTGGATTTGAATCTAAAAACAGAGACAAAAACTGGGTGCACTGGATGAATGACAAAAATGAGGTGACACAAAAAGTCTGCAGCTTCCTTCTGGCTCGAATTCTCCTCACCCTGTCACCTATGACTTTCCTAAACAGACCACTCTAAAGTCTGTGACCTAAAGTGTCACCCAAGTGACACATCAACCCTCACCAGGCATCATCAAAAACCTGAAAAGATTGTGTAACACCAAAAAAAAAAAAAAGAAAATGTCTGCAACATTGACATTTGCTACCAATGTAATGTAATCCACAGTGATTCTAAAGGTTAACAATAACTTGAAACCTGCACAGTAGGAGCTCCTAGCTTGAGTCTCCATGTGACAGCAGTAACATCTAAACAGTGATTCAGCATTTAGTGAGTCTGTCAGCACCTCCTACATGAAAGGGGACTCAAAAGTCATTCCAGGAGACAATCAACCCCAAATACACTCATGAAACTCACAAATTGATCTTACATGGTCAATCAAACAGAATGCTTCCACATAATATTCACTCCAGACTAGACGTGACAATTACTTTCTTCCTTTATAAGAATTCTTTATAAGCTTTTCACTTCTCCTAACGCTGCAGGAATTGAAAAACAAACATTAAAACAACAATAAAGAACTGCCAAAGCTGAGCTCAGACTGAAAGGAGACTTCCATTTCAACCCTCAATGTTCTCCTGGCTTCAAAGCCATGTGGAAAAAAACAGCCAAGGAAATCAGATTTTTAAAGTTTTAGGCTGTATTTGATGTACTGCTTTACAAAGCTGCAAACTCTGCACTTTTGCACTGAAAATCTTCACTTCATGGTTTCTCCACAGGCTTATGTCAAGAATTTAGTTTTTTCTGACACAGAGTGCTCTGGCTTCCTCCCTCTGACTCTCTGCCCTTCAGCAGAATTAAGTAAGAGTCTCTCTTCACATCACGCACACACTCCACTTACACCCATAACATCTATGAGGAGTCAAACACATAATATGTTTCTGGCTACACATAAGCTAGGGATTTCCAAATGACTCAGGTTTCAAAATGACATCATTCAACACAGAACAACGTGTGCACAAAACATATAGTTGTAAACGTGACTCACCAGGCGGTTGTTCTCATAGACATTCTCCTTAGTCAGTGAGCCAAAATCTCTGCAATGACAGAAAAAGGTTACAACAACATTTAGGATAAGGCTGAAGATAAGGCAGCCAGCATAGTTCTATAGCAGCCCTGTTTCTACATACAACTTGCTCAACTATTTGCACTCATATTATAGACTATAAGCTATAATCTAAATAGATTATAAGCTATTATTTGCCTGACAGCATAACAAACTGCAGTGGTGAGCGGTTACAGCTCCCACCTACCACTGCTGACAATCTCAAAAACCGGCCTTAAATGATGCCTGATGCCTGATGCCAAAAAGAAAGAAGCAGCAGGAGCGATGGGCCGATAATTACAAGGCTCTGCTCTAAAATGCCCAGAGCAGGGATCTAAAGCCAGTTTCTCACCAGTAAACATCCTGCAGTAAAACTGGAAAAAATGTCTGAGGAGCTGTGGGATGAATGTGCATAAGTAAATGTGTGCAGTGGTCTTAGACACAACAGTATGGCAGGGGGAAAAAATAAGAAAAACCCACCATGAACCCAATGAGTGCTTGTGGAAACCATGTGGAACTTTCAAGAAGGCAAAATCCTGTGAATGAGCTCCGTGTTGGAGCCACACAAAGTGACCTCTGTTCTCTCTAATCTAATTCCCGTGGCCACAAACGCACCGAGCAGCAACTTTAATATCAGGGCTGTGTCAGCCCGAGTCCCCCGTGTCAGCATAACAGACATTGCCAAAATAAAAAGTGCAG
>NW_005187466.1:2104183-2138983 GCF_000239375.1 Pundamilia nyererei | reverse complement strand
AATGACAATCCACATGATCAAAACCTGGCTTGAACCAGTACATCCGCTAAATCTGGTTTAGTCAGTTGGAAAAGCTTTGCAGAATAAGATTGTCTGATGTTATGACAGTGAATAATTAAGCACTAATCAAGGAGCAGGTGAGACATCAAATGAGTTAGAGATTTTAAAAATATAAAACAAAAGCAGCAATAAATTAACAGAATTTTATTTAAATACAAGTTTTAAAAAGACACTTTATGTGCACTTCCATTAACTTTGCCATGAATGACTTCTGGGGCTCCACATTTACTCCATCTCCACTGATCTGACTGACAGGAGTCGTCATCCAAAGGACGATAAGGCCATCCAAGTCTCATCTGCATCAGTGTGCCATTTTTCAATGAAGCTTCAGTGGCTGCAGAGTAAAGGGCAGCACTTCTACTACAAATGACCTGCACATGCATTAGAGCTAAATCCAGTTCGACAGGCAGAGGTCTCAGCCGCAGATTAGTCTGACGGGCTGTCTGTCTGGATCAGAGGGAGTTCAGCAGGGCCGCTGCAGCTAGAAAGAAAGCTGAACAGCGAGGCATGCTGGGACACAAATTAAAGAGGCAAAGCTTGAAAGCTCCCAGTTTGCAGAGTTTAGGATTTGTCTAATTCCTGTACTTTCAGCATTACTGCTGTGCTGTTTATGCAGATAAAGTCCACTTCACTGTTTAAGTGAAAGTTTGCTCTGCTTCCATTCAGTCCAGTTTGCTCACCTGAGAGATGAACAGCACGAGCCACATGCTTACTGTCCAAAATCATTTATCAGACCACATTTTGCCTGTTTTCTTTAAAGGACACTGGGATGACAGAAGGTTAACGGTACATTTTACTGCAGTCTGTGGGAAAATTCTAGCCCTTCATAACAATCTGTTCAGAGCAACAAAGCATCCATAGTTCATTTTTTCCCTGATGTTATAAATCAAGTTCCCTCTTTTCCTGTACATTGGTGTGCCTTTGCCCCTACCTCAGGAATTCAAATTCAAGGCTTTCATAGGTGAATCTATGGAAGAACCTGCCTTTGTCTCTGGCTCACTCAGGAACTCTTATGGGGTATGACCATTTCCAGTAACCTGTGACAGTTAGCTCTCAGCTTTCTGATGCTCACAGGTCTCTTGAAGCATGAAAGTCCTTTTTATCACCCCTGTCTGCAGGTAGGGCACTGATGACCACTGTGGACTGGCAGTTGCCCTTGAAAGACGGGCTTTATGGTCAGAAATGTCAAACTGGGCAAAGGGTTTATCATCTCTATGATTCGCTTCTTTTGTAAAAACGCTTGCTAATCGCTCATCTGTGGGGCTTTTGCTTTTTTTTGTAGCACCATCAGTGGTTATGCAGCATACCACCAGTGTTGGTAGGTTACCATCCTGACTGATTTTGTGTTTGTCAGACACCAGTGAAGACTTTTCTTATTTTTTAAGCCAATTTTCCCAAAGAATAAACTCAATAAAATTTAATTGAAGACAGAGTGCTTCTGTGGTTTAATACAGTCATACTCGCATCACATGCCTAGCAAGTTTTCCTGGGTTTTGTTTTTAATAACTTATAGTTGCCACAAGATCTCCAAGAAATCTGGACTTTTCTCAAGGCACACCATTGTATTGTGTGAATTCTGATTGAAGAGAAAAAAATTAAAACACATTCACATTTAGTGTACAGCAGCATACGTTAAACAAAAACAGGATAGCTTGTGTGCACTGTAAAGTTTCAGGCTGTCATTTGTACAGGTGGCTAAAGGTGGCTCACTGTCACTCAAGTGAAAAACAAAATTACTGTTTTGAATCTCTACTAAAAAGATGGCGAGTCATCATGTCCTCCTCCCTATACCCAACCCTTGTAAATCACATATACACGCTGTGGTGTTTTGTGGTAACCTCTGTACTCAGTGTGTAGGTGTGAAACACAGAAGGGAAGTGTTGTTACAGGCAGAGCGTCGCTTGTCAGGATGACTTTGACACGCCACATTGGACACTCGCTCACATCGCAGAACTCACAACATTACAGGAGGCTTTTTTTCTTTAAGTGGCTGTGACAAAATATAATTAAAACATAGAGAATTTAAAAATGAACAGTGTCTTCCAAGATAACACTGCCATACTTAGGTATGTTAGTATGGTGCTTTTAGATTTTTACTTAAATACAATGAAAACATCTAATTTCACTGCAGTTAAAGCATTAATAACTGGATTTTTGTCTTTAACCTACAACACTACTCCTACTGTAGCAATGCCATCATTACTATATGGGAGCAGTAAATGTGAAAATGTATGGAAAGTTAAAAAGTACAAGTTGTTTGAATCATAAAGGCAAAAAATATTATTCTAGTTTAGTCACAAAACCTTGACATGTGGTTTTGCATATGACTTTCTGCTGTGAGTTGCACTGGAACTTTTTCTGTTGGAGAAGTGGGATGCATGACCGTACTCTAGTGAACCACATTATGTATGCATATGATCTTGTGGTATTTAGTTCTAGCAGTGCTGGTCTACAGGGGCAGTTTACCACATGTCCTGTTTATGGTACAAAACAGGACACCACACAAAGTGTCTGTAAGAATGCGGTCATGATTTATATGATTTACAGAAGCAAAGAAGACAAATATCTAAGATTTCCTGATTTCAAACAGTCTCATAACAATCGTACAGATTCCATTAAAGTAAAAATATCCTGGGCATTCTATTACAGATGAAATGACAGATGATGGAGATAATTATAGAAAATGATGTATGGTGTATGCACAAGCACACGCCCTCTTTTGCAAGTATGGATAGAGTGAATATGTCTCATACTGTACTCGTCTCTGTAACAAAAAAAGTTACACAGACTTCAAGTAGCTTATAATGATACTGTGGGATTACACATGTTCCTTAAGCAATCACAGATCACTAATTACATGACAGAAAAAATGGTTGGTTGGCTTATTTTAAAATGAATGGGGTAAGGATTGTTTTTCCCACTTGGGTTCGTGGTTTCGTCTCCATTTTTAATAGTTTTGAATATGGTCCAGTGTAGTTATTAAGATTATAAAACTTAAGTTATATGTTATTACGTAATGGTTTTACTTGAGATCAAACTGGGCTGTACGTGTATATGGCCTTTGAGTTTAAGGAGTCTGACAGCTCTTCTTTAGAGCACAGATGAGTTCAGATGGCTCTGTCCTGACAGGTTTTGTTCTACATTGGTGTTTTGAATGGATGAGTTACCCTTAGTAATTCTGAACCTCAATTCAGTCACAAAAGAAAACAGTTAGCAGCCTGTCACGCCTCAAAAACCAGTATACCTTTCAACGGAGGCAGCTCCTACACAAAAAGAACCAGTGTACCACAGATTAACCTTACCGTTAACTTAACCTGCTTCTAACTTCATTTTACAGTAGCGTTTATGTTACACTTGTGGTTACTTACATCAGATCTGGTCTGAAGCGATGAATAATGGCACAAAACGCCAGCCCGTCTCGAAAGGACGTAGACATGTCCTTAATTTGCACATCGTTGTAGTTCTCACACTGTATCCGACACCACTCCTGGAGAGCCTTCAGAGATCCCATCATACTACAGACAAATCCGACGGGGAAGGTGGTGAACTTGGATTGATCGACCTTTATTTGTTGACGGGACAGAGAAAGCGACGACGGCCAGGCAACACCCGAGCTGCCGATACGTTACCTTCATGAGCAGCCACTGAGTCACATTGGAAAAAAACGAGCATGTCTTAGGAGCTAGCTGGACGATGCCCAACTTTACCAACTGCAGCAAACACCGTGTGAAGTTCACCTCCCGTGTGCGGTTATTCAGACTGCGGTTACTGCGGAATGAGTGAAAAAACACGGCTGATTTCCCGAGCTGATAACGGGAGCTCGCCCTCAAAAGTTCTTGACGTAGCCGAGTTAGCCAACTGGCTGCAGTGGCTTGCTGTTTGGCCCCACTTTGCAGGTTTGCTGTATATGTGTAAACTGTTGTTTCACGCAGTGATGCAGTTTCAGTCGAAGCAGGTGCAGAATTTCCTCTGTGAAGGACCGCAAGACCCGCACTAGGCTTTTGTTTGTAAGTGCAGTGACTACAACGGCTAAAAGACTGGTTTTAAAAAAGTCTCTTTAGTCCGTTGCCCGCGACGCCATCATTTATGTACCAATACAATTAAAAGTAACCTATGAAAAAATAAAAATCCCGCACAGGAAGTGCAACTCCAGCCGAACAGCGCTGATTAAAACACTGACAGCCTCGCCAAGCTGCCAACCTACAATATCCCGTTTCTCTCCCTGCTCTTATCGCCCAACAGGGGGTGCTACACCCATTCAGGGGCTGCTGTCTTCTTCTTGTATTGGAGTCGACGGAGACATGCATCATCCCCGCATTGCTGCCCTCCTCAGGTAACTTGTATAATACAGGGTTGCTGCCTCCTACAGTGGGGGAAATAGCTATTTGAGCCCCTAAATTTGTTGTAAGCTTTCTTATTTACAAAGAAATGAACAGTGGCTATATTCTATTGTAGTTTAATTTCAATGGAAAATTACAGAACATCAACCAAAAATCCAGAAAACACATTTAATCAATGTAATGAATTGAGTGGGTTAAGGATTTGAAACTCCACAGTCCTGCCAAAATTCTGGCTCAAACAGATCAGCTGTGTCCAGTCAACTGGAGATAAACATCTGTCCACGTGGGTCATAATAGAGCACCAAGGCAACAAAAGGATGGTTAAAGAAGAAGCATACTGAGGTGATGGAGTGGCCTAGCCAGTCTGCAGACTACAGTGTTATGGAAAATTTGTAGAAGGAGCTGAAGCTTCAAGTTGCCAATTGAAAGCCAAGAAACCTAAAGGATTTTAAGACAGTCTGTAAATAGGAGTGTGCCAAAATCACTCCTGAGATTTGTGCAAACCTGGTGACTAACTTTAAGAAACGTCTTACTGCTGTGCACCCCAACAAGGGTTTCTCCACCAAATATAAAATCATCTTTTGATCAAATACTTATTTCACTCAATGACATGCAAATCAATTTATAACGTTTTTGTAATGAGGGGTTTGTTGTTGGGTTTTTTTTTTGTTTTTTTGGTTGATATTCCATTTCCCATATACAAGCTTATTTTGCCATTCAAAGCTTTTAAGGTTAAACCAAGAATTTGACTTCGAAATTTGAAAGCTAAAGCCTGGATTATATTCGGTTGCAGACACGGCCAGCTGGAGACCCAATGACCAAGTAGTGATCCCAAGTCAATACCAGACACTGACTTGCATAGATGGATCTTCTCTAAAATCACTGGGATATGTGTCAGTCTCCATCAGCCATTGAGCCCCAATGTACTCAGTCAGTCTAGTTACATCTGTTACTGCCGATGCACTAAATTTGAGCTTTATTGTTACTGAAATGTGGGTACGAATGTAGCATTTTTAAAATATTTCATTAATATTTCACTGATTTTGACTTAATTTTACTTATAGTTGTCAAAGCTTATTAGTATACAGTTCATTTTTGGGGCCGTGTTGACCTCTTTGTACAGGACTAATCCCCCCAGCCCCGTCATTAACACAGACTCTGGTAGAATTTCATCAGAAACGAAGAAAGTATTCATGCATATCAACACTTTATAATGCTACCAGTAATATACCTAACCTAAGAGAACCTGTGTAGGGAAAAGAATATGAAAATAAGAAATTGTTATCACAGTCAATTAGATAAATGGATTTGTGTTTGGCACATGTTTTTTCACCACCAGAATCAGAAAACTTTATTAATCGCCAATAATAAAATTAGTTGTTAATGATCTGAGTTCAGCTGAGCTGTAGTATCTTTCCCACCGCTGTTTGATGAGATCTTCTCAAAGCCCTTGAAATGTTTCGCTATTCGCGCGATATGTTACAAAAGTCTCGCGATAGCTTGCTTCTTGTTTAGAATTCCCGAAAGATGGCGGCGGCGGCGCCTCCAGATGAGGCCAGTCTGCAGTCTCGCATCAGTAAGTTAGCAATTTATTACAATAATCGATTAGGTTTTGAACGTGGATAGATAACCGAAATGCCCCTGAGGTACATCGACATATTTAGTCATTGTGAATTTTTCGCTGACGCTTATAGCTTCCTCCCCCGGGAGCAGAGAGGAGTCAGCGAAAGCCATTAAATTAAAAAGTGCAGCTGGCGATGAGGAACAAACTCCAACAGTTATATACGGTTTCATAGTTGCTTCATTATGAGTTTAAAGGTAGTTTACTTTTGTCCGCTTTAGCTCAGTGATACTACAGAAAGGTGACATTTAAATTTAAAGGTGTCAGTAACGCTCAGCTGAAGGCTAAAAATCAAGCAACTAGTTAGCTTCTGGTTGTTTCCTTGAGGACCAAGTTTAGCAGGAAACCTGTCACACCTGGGCTATAATCTGACACACGTCTCCAAAAGCGAGCCACCCTCTTCATCTGCTCCAAGCAAGAGAGCTGATTTACATATTGCACACGCTCACAGGCCACAGCTGCTGCACAGAGTCAGGTGTAAAGCGACAGGTTTGACTGCCTTCACAGATCTACAAATAACAATCCGATTTAAAGTGGTTCTGTCCCAGTTTTCAGGTCTGAAATTCAAAAACACGCCAAGCATTTAAAGCAAGTTGAGGATATGTTTGTTTGTTTTCAATTTTACACAGATAAGGCCACCAATCCTCTGAATAAGGAAATTGACTGGGACTCAATAAAGGGATTCTGTGATCAGCTCGAAAATGAACCGGAAGGGTGAGTCGATGATGATTCATTTGTTTCACAATTTCACACTGAAATGGAGACTAACGTGGTGTACCAGCGGTTGACATTATCATCCTGACAACTTGTGTCCCTTTGCTTTCAGTTTTTTAGAGTAGTATTGATTTAAAGGATTGTAATGCATTTTTTAACAGTTTGCTTGTATGTGACATTTTTAATTAATTTTAGGGATGCAGGGATTTAATGGTGAAATGTCTATATTGGCTTTAAATAATTTTACTTGGAGCACTTCGGAAGTCTTGAGCCACCCCTAATTTCTTTATATTTGGCAGGAAAATGGGAAGTGGGTGTAGGGAGTTATTAAAATATGCAGAAATAAATGGAAATGCAATATACAAGAGAAAAAAACCCCAAAGTTCATAGAATTCCAACGTGGTTGAAAGTGACCACCTTTATTCTTCTATACAGGCTTGATGACTAAAGAAGAGAGATACTGTTGCTCTTCTTTAGTTATCAGGAACAGCTCTCCATGCTTTTTGAAGAACATTCAATGCCTCTTCTTTGGATGTTCCCTGTAAAGATAATCCCACGTTGCATCAATAATGTTGAGGTCTGGCATCTGGGCAGACTATTCCATGATAGTTTTCCATAGTACGTGTGTTTTTTGGGTTTGTTTTTTCTCTTTTTATCCAGGAAGGCTTTTACTGCATTAGCAGTGTGTTGGGATTATTGGCATACTGTCGATCAGATGCTTTCTAAATTGTACTGTGTGTTGGATAAAAATCTGACAATAGTTTTCTGTGTTCATAATTACAAGATCTATAAATGCAGCCCCAAACCATGACAAAGCCTCCACTGCGTATTATAGATCCCTGTAAACACTCACTGTTGTACTGCTGTCCTGACCTTCTATGTATTGATTTGAACCAAAACTTTTACATTTGGATTCATTGCTCTCTGTTGTCACAGGCTTTTCAGTCCAGTTCTTGTGTGATTTGGCATACCTCAGCCTTTTCTGTTTGTTTCCTTTCCTTAAGAATGGCTTATTCCCTGAGTCGGGTGCCTTTTTAATGCATGAATTCATAAGTCAGTATAAAGTGACAAAAAAGCATCCCTGAAAATGTTCAGGTATGAGGACTAAACTGAAAATTAATGAAAAAGCAGCCAAATGTCCAAAGAAAGACCTTTAGAAAGCCTGAAGAAGAACTGCTCAAGATCACTTTAAAAAAAAAAAAATTGACACTGAAATTTTCCTCCTTGGAAGGAAAGTGTAAAGACACGAGGTGGCTCAAGAGATTTCCACAGTACTGTAAATTTGCTGATGCCAGTGGCAGATGTTGGTTCAAAAAATTGGTAGTGTTTAAAACCAGAGTTTTATAATTAGTATATCACTAAAACTTTAAATTAAGGTGTTGTACAACCTCCTAAGTCTGTCACTGTAGTGAAACCTTTTTGTTTGTTTTCTCAGGCCTCAGCTTGCAACCAGACTTCTGGCACATAAAATTCAGTCTCCTCAGGAGTGGGAGGCGATGCAAGCGCTAACGGTAAGATCGTCCTGCACACAGCATCAACAAGTGCAAAGGTCTGTAGGATGTCATGTTAAACTCTGCATGTCTGTGCAAATGTAAAACCAACAACCTTTGAACACAGGTTCTTGAGACGTGCATGAAGAACTGTGGAAAGCGATTTCATAGTGAAGTGGGGAAGTTTCGCTTTCTCAATGAGCTAATCAAAGTGGTTTCACCAAAGGTAACGACTGTTGTTCTATGTTTTGCCTCACCAGTTTGGCTGTAACCAAAGATCCGTGTGAAGGTTTTTATGGTTTAGTATAACTACTGAAAATGACAGCTATTTGATGAATCTCACAAAAGATTGAGCTGTATTTAGTTTACAGTTTGTTTGAAAACACAGCCTGGATAAGGTTTTAATGTTAAATCTTTTACCAAATAAGTACTTTCTTCTGACCCAATTTCATTTTCATTTGTGAAAGAATAAGTCTGTTTTTCTTTAGCAGTAGTTAATATCCATTCCCCCTCTCTCTGTAGTATTTAGGAGCCCGAGCTCCAGAGGCAGTGAAGAAGAAGGTCTTAGAGATGATTTACAGCTGGACGGTGAGACTCCCAGATGAGACCAAGATCTTGGAAGCATATCAGATGCTGAAAAAACAGGGTGAGCTCTCCTGGTGTTTTAGAGTTTTATGTGTAACCATCAAGACAAATGACTTCTACAAAGTTTAAAATAATGAACTTATGTGAAAGCTCAGATTCAGCCGTATTTTTCTTGTCTTGATGCTGTATGATGTTGGTGACACAGATGTCTTTAATAATGGTTGTCACAGCAGCCCTTCCTGTCTGCTGTTCAGGCCTTTTGTTTGTGAGAGGCAGCCAGTCAGGGAAAAGGTGCAGCGTTTCTCAAACTGCAGATTGCAAAGAGTAAAATTAGGCTGAATTAAAGATCCTTTTCTTGAGAACAAATAAGTGTTTTCTTATGATTCTGACTTTTATTTGACTTTAATTCTAGTTTTAATCATGTTAAAAAAAATGTGGCTTGTGGATCGTTGGATTCTTGGTTTCTGACGTGTGGAATACCAGAAAAAGTTTGAAGGGAAGGTGGGCCTAAAGGTAGAGGACATAGGGCTGTATTGAGGTCCAGCATAACATAAAATGTCATTATTTTGAACTGTTAATCATGCAAAGCTACTCCACCTGTTTGAAGAATGAAAAATAATAGGCCCCCTTTAACAGTCTATTGTTCTCCGTGGTTGCACATTAGTTCATCGTACATGTTTTATGGATGTTTTTAGTTCCCCCCCCTTTTTTTTAGTGTTAATGTATTTTTTGGTTCCCCATTCTTTTTGATTAGTAGGGAGAATGTGTCAGTTCTCCTTTCTAGCACAAGCATGAGACCGATGTCCTTAGTCATGGTCATCTGAACCCAGTCTGATTGCAGAAACGGACTTTCCCCTCCAACAGCTGTCATAAGTTCCTGGATTATATTAGCATTAAACTTGTTTTTTGTAGTTTTTTAATGGGTGTAGAGTATTAAAGCAGTAGTATCACAGGCATCGTAGTTGAAACAGAGGTCAAGGTGACCGCGATTCTTTATCTGTGATTTATAAATAGAACCGATATTTAAAACGCAGGTGGCCCTCTCAATAGATGTTGTATTTTTCAAAGGTTAATGAGTGTTCTTGTTTTTTCCAGGCATTGTCAAGCAGGATCCTGTGCTTCCCGTTGACAAGCCCCTCCCACCCCCTCCACCCAGAGCCAAAAGTGCCATCTTTGAAGATGAGGAGAAATCCAAGGTGTATATATTACACAAGTAATCAGGATGCACCAATCACATTCGATAGACTTGTGAAATCATGGATGTGTATTCCTGCACCAACGAGTTGACATTTCAGGTTTTAGAAACAAATCCGTCATTCATTTTCTGTCCTAGGATGGGCTTTGTTCCAACAGAATCATCACGAGTTTGTTTCCCATCAAATGATGTAAAGTTGAACTCCTGGGAAAAACTGGGGGAGCAGCAGTTTAAAGAATTCTCTTCCTCTTTCCTTTCCTCTCCTGCTTCTGTCTCATCCTGTTTTTATAGACGCTGTCCCGCTTGTTGAATAGCACTCACCCTGAAGATTTAAGAGCAGCAAACAAGCTCATTAAGGAAATGGTCCAAGAGGTGAGTCATCGGCTTTGTTTGCTGCGTGAGGTTTACAACATGTGCTCTCACATACATGTCCCTTTGTTTGACTCGGTCTTCTTCAGCTTTTATGGAGATGGTGTATTCATTTAATATTTATGGCTTTAGTGAAATGATCAAACATCAAGGCTTAAATGTTTTAATAAATTATTGAGAATGACTGTGCAGAGTAATAAAAAACTAATACTGATCCCACTGATCAAGATTAATGACAGTCAATCAGATGCCACGCATGAATTTTGGTGAAATAAAACTTAAATTCGTTATTAAATGACTTAATTATAGGGTTTTAAAATGTGCACTTGCTTTACTTTCATATTTTGTGGCATTAAATATTAGTCGTGAGCTATAAGATGTTATTTATTATCATTACATCTGTCCTTCATGGCCTGATTGAGTGAAAAAATTAAGGTCCGCAAAAGTTTCTTTTGATCTTGGGCACTGTGTGATCTCACCGAACGTTTCGTTAGGACCAAAAACGAGTGGAGAAAGTGTCGAAGCGAGTGAATGCCATCCAGGAGGTGAAGGAGAGCGTCAGCCTGCTGAGCCAGCTGCTGGAGGGCTACAATAAGGAGAGCTGTTCCCAGAGCAACCAGGAGCTCATTAAGGTTTGTAGGACGCAGCACATTAAAAAGAGCTGCTGCAGGTCTCGTGCTCCCACTGGTACTGCTCAGCGGGTGTGTGATTTTAGGGTTTCATGATGTATTTTTTTATTGCAGGATCTCTACAATCGCTGTGAGAAGATGAGGCCTACCCTATTCCGATTAGCGAGTGACACTGAGGATAATGATGAAGCTTTAGGTAAGATTGTTACCTATACAAACAGATAAAAATTAGGCCTCAAAGGGTAAAATTTTTGTCTTACTGATTAGTTTTCTGCTTACAGCGGATATCTTGCAGGCCAATGACAGTTTGACGCAGGTCATTAATCAGTACCGACAGCTCGTAAAGGGAGAGGATGTGTCTAAAGATGTCATAAACTCGTCTTTACAACCAGGTGGGTGCCTTCAAAGTCACAGCTGAAGATTGCAATAAAGTCTTATTTACCATCTATTTGAGTTTACCCTAATTCTCCCTCAGTTTCTGAGTCACAAATGAGTATTTTCTTTCCAAATCAGGCAACAGTAGCTCAGCACTTGTGGATCTGACAGGCCTTAACATATCAGCCAACACCGCACCGTCTAACACAGACTCCTCCAGCCTGCAACTTCTGACTCAGAATATGGGCTTGAGCCTCTTGGATGATGAGCTCATGTCACTTGGTAAGCAGGAAAAATCATGTGGTTTGTGAACAAAAAGTTAGAAAGCCAGAAAGCACATCCCAGTCTGCTCAGCACAATTCTGCCTTATTTTCCACTGATTCAAGCGCAGCATCCTGCAGAGACAGACCTCCTCTGTGATCCTGACCTCATTTTCCAGAGACACCTGTGTATAGACATAATTAAGGAAAATACGAAAGAGTGAAACATAAAGTTTTTAGATTTTTGTTAGCGCTCATTTCGTTTTTAGGCAGCACAATTGGAACTTTTTTCATTATTTGAGTCAAGTTTTTCTGCATTTAACGTGAATAATGGCTACAGCTAATGTTGGAAAGTCTCGTCACTTGACATGCCAAGTGCTGCAGAGCAGAGGTCATTGGGCTGTTTTCAAGTAGACTTTTTTTTAAAAATAAGAATCATGCATTTCTGCTCCTTTCTCCTTTATAAGGAGGACAATCCTACAGTTTCATTTAAGATTACAAAAACAGATGAGAAAAGTCACCTGTGATAAAATCCAATGTTCTGTAATAAATTTTGAACAAAATTATACACTTTAATGTGATCTAATACCTAGCGGAAAAGAAATGTGTTGCTGGCCAGATCACAACAAGTCTAGTCTCTTTCCCTTAGTACAGTATAAGACTGTAGTGTATGTAAAAGATTGATTTCACCATTTTCAATTCATAAAATTCATCAATGTTCAACAGGGCGTGACTCTAGTTAGAGCACATTATATGTAATCTGACTTCTTTCTGCACCAAGTCTCTTACTTAGTATATTATATTACACGTAACACAAAAAGGATGATAAAGCAGGGTAGTGTGGACATACCTTGTGTGCGTGTCTTCAGTTGCAGTGACTGTGTCTGTATACAGTGTGTGCTCTTTGTTTTTCCTTTAAAAAGGCTTCAGTGATTCCAAAAAAAATGACCTTAAATTGGATGTAATCTAACTTTTGTTGTCTGTTCTCTCAGGACTGAATGTAACCGAAAACGGTGACTCTCAGAACACTTTTCAGGTGCGAAGTAAGATGATACTTAATATGCTCACAGTAAAATTGTGTGACATGTTTATTAAAATCTTAAACTTACTTTACTGTTACCCAGCTGTGGTTCTAAATAAATCATAGCATGTAAAGATCTTACACAGTGGATTCCTGCCACTGGTTTAATTTTCTGTTTTATGCCATCTTCATCTCCTTTTACACTAAAATAACTCAGTTTTTCTCTCTCAGTCATCAGATATAACGGAGGTATCTACTCAATCTGCACCAGCTTCAGTGTTGCTACCAGCTGTAGTTCAGAAACCACGGGCTCCACCAGTAGAGGGGGCTACTGCTCCTCCTAAAGCCATGGAAGAGCTGGATCTGTTGGGAAAGGCACTGCTGCAGCAGTCTCTGCCTCCAGAGAGCCAGCAGGTCAAATGGTAAGTGCTTTTGTCATTACCTTTGTAGTGTCCACTTCCTGCTGTGACAAAACAAATTTCCCACGTGTGGGACTAATAAAGGTTATCTTATCTTATCTTATCTTATCTTATAACGTGCTGTTGTTGGAATTTGACATGCGCAGAGCTGCCATATAACATGTGTCCTTGTTCTTTTTCATGTAGGGATAAGCTGCAGCCTCAATCAAGAGTCCCTTTACGAGATCTCCAGGCTAAATCCAGCTCAAAGCCCACACCTGCTGCGACTTCCACCTCCACCTCTAGTTCTGCTACTGCTCCTGGAGCCAGTTCCGTCATCCATTCAGAGCAGTCTGATGCTGTGCTGCTCTCCAATCTTACACTCACAGTTACTGACAAAGCCTCATTACCTACTGCTGACACTTACGACAGCATCTCTCTAGCTGATGTTACTGTGCCTCTGGAAATCATCAAACCTAGTAAGCACTGGAACAAAAAGTTAGCCTTAGTCATGAAAGGTTTTGTGAGCTAATATTGAGGTAACATAAATTGAAATCCTTTCTTTTGATTTCTTTCAATCTATTTCAGGCACCTTGTTACCAGTCACTGTATTTGATAAGCACAGTCTCCGGGTTTTGTTCACCTTTGCCCGCGACTGCCCTCCATCACGACCTGACGTGCTGGTGGTGATCATCTCCATGCTGTCTTCAGCTCCTATTCCTGTTACCAACATCCGCTTCCAGGCAGCTGTGCCCAGAGTAGGTTCCTGTTTCCTGAAATTTGTACTGATGGTAGCAATGGCCATGTCTCATGCTTTTGATCCAGAAATTCTTCTTTGTTGAGATTAAGTCAATCTCTGTTATTAATTTGAGAGCTTTTGTTGTTTTAGCCAGCTGGAAAGCATGTAGGTTTTAATGTGTCAATGGGTGTACATTATCTAGGTGATGAAAGTCAAGCTTCAGCCTCCCTCCAGTACTGAGCTGCCCGCCTTCAATCCCATCTTGTCTCCAGCTGCCATCACACAGATTTTACTGCTAGCGAACCCTCACAAGGTAATCTACGTCTTCAACCGCATTGTTTATACACTGCACTTTGCTTGAGATCGCCTCTGGTCAGAATATGCATTTTATTCATTTTATACATTTACCAGTTACTCGTCAGTGTTTTATCTACAGTAGATCAGTCAGCATGCCCCTCCACAGTTCGAGGTAGCAGGCAGGACTACTGTCACAGAAGCAAAGCTTGTGTTGTTTCTTTATGTGTACTGAGAATATTTTTCACTGCTTTAATTTGCTATAATTTCATTTAATTTGATAGCTTTCATTTGCAACACGACACTAAAGCGGTTATTTGCTCTAAAGGCAGACTCTTTTGGCAAAAAATGTACATTTATCTCAGAGCACGGGTTACTGTTTAACGTTTTAAAACACAAGTCGCAAACAAACCGATGAATGCAGCAATTGCCACGTTCTCTCAGGTAAAATTACTGTTATTAAAGGAGGCTGGTGGCTTTAAAGAGAACTTCCCTGTGCTTAATTGGTGTTTGTCTGAAGCTGTGAAAATACTGTAAACAAAACCGGAACACTTTAATTGACATTGTGTTTAGGTGGCTAAAATATATTTCTTTTTTACCTTCCTTGCAGCAGTATATTGCAGCTCACCTTCTGTATCTGATCAAAATAAACTATGCCTTTTAAGGAGAAATGTTGATGATTGTATACTAAAAGTGCAAATGCAGCAAAGAACAGTGATAGGAGTGAAACTGCATATCACTGATGAGTTAACCTGTTTGCTTTTGTGTCGTCACAGGAGAAAGTCCGTTTGCGGTACAAACTAACTTTCAACCTGGGGGACAAATCTCACGATGAATCTGGTGACGTCGACCAGTTCCCACCTCCAAACACTTGGGGAAACCTTTAGTGTGAAGGACCAGTATCCTGTCATGTGATCTGCTGCTTCCTTTACATTTAGGTTGAAGCTTTCCCTCAATGCTGACTGAGGCCCGGAGACCTTTACGCTTCAGTGGTTTCAAACTCTGGAAGCAGTTGTGGGAACCAGCTTCCACCGCGTGCCTTGGTTCACAGCCTTTTTGTCCATTTTTCCTGAGCGTTGTTGCTGATCGCTTTTCTTTTCCTGTCCAACAATCAGTCCAGCGCAGCGACATAAAGCCGACATGATTCAGTGCAGCGGCTTTTGGTAAAACATGTTTTAAAAATTGAATGTGTGCATTTGTCCAGTATACATACTGCAAAGTGTTAACATGTAATAACGGCTCATATCTGACATTTATGTTAAAGGAGATGTTCGATCGGAGACTGCATTTCAGCAGATGTTTGAGCGTTCATGGCAGATCTGTCACTTCATACTCACTTAGGTCAGCTGAATGTTTCAAGTGAGGTTTTTAAACAATTTTACCAAAAGCCAGAAAACATTTTGTGATTTAGAATATTCTTTGTTTTCTTATTCATTTCTTATCAAATGATGGAATTTAGCACAGCTTTGGTGCAACGCGTTAGCAAACCGCCTCCAGTTTAAATGAAAACTTGAAGACGAAAATAAGACAAACGTTCATCTCCCACTTATGACACCACCGAAGACGTTTTCCATTTGAGCCAAGGGGTAGAGCTGTTTAGCGTATGAAGATAATGATCTGTAATGATGCAGTAACTAATTCAATGATGAATTGGAATGTGATTTATTTTTTTCCTTTTCAAGAATAGTCTGAGTTTTAATGTATTTGGAGGTATTACATATGGTTGGTGTGGGTGTCAAAGCTGTGTGAATGCGCCTGTTTTCATAGCAGCAGTGTTAGCGGGTCATAGTAGGAAAAGCACAGGTGTGACTGAAAACTCGAAGGAAAGCTTTGCTTTGTTCAGCTGGACCAATAAGTTTGGATTTGTGAGCCAGCATGGAGAATACCAGGACCCTGAAACTGAACCGACTATTGTTTACTTTTTTGTTTTTTAAGATTATTTACAGCGGTGCTTTTTCTCCTGTTGCGTCAAAAGGCCCACAAATGAAATCGCTGCCTCTAAAAATATCTGCACTTTTGTGTTATTAAAAGATTGGGACACTTTATCACCTTATGTTACACTCAGGATTTTGAGTTAATCTTACATGCACTTATTGTGTCTAAATTTGGCAAATGAAATCATTCCCGTGTACACTACATGGTCCTTTCGTTTTTTTTATGCCTTTATATGGTTGATTGACCCAAAGATTGACCCGGTCTTGAGGTGACGTCACTGGCATCTGGTTTGATTCTGCCATGTGCCTGAGATGAAACCTTTTCTTTTTTTCCTTTTGTACATATATGTATACAAATGGCTGATCTGATCTTTGTTTTCATTTGTTCATATACTTACCGGGAAAGACTTTGTGAAACAAATGACACACAAAAATGAATTCATGGGATTATTCTGATAACCACGGCTGTTGAGTTGATTGGAGCACAGTCTGTTAAGAGGCAATTTAAGAAATCACTCGCTGTGTAATATTGATTCCGCTGTACATGTATTAAATTTAATTTGATAAATTGACCCATGTTAAACTGTGCAATTTTCCCTTTTTAAGATGGTTCTATGTTATAAATCTGATGTTTTAATTTATCTACAGGCAGTTTTACTGCTAACATCTGGGATTAAACGGAAGAAAGCAATAATAAAGGTAAACACTCCAGGTTTTGATGCTCTAGCAGTTTGTCAATAAGGTAGATTTCATCAATTACGGGTAGTTGGTGTGAAAAACGCTGAAACGGATTTGATTCCATTCAGATTTGCATTATAAAAATACAAAGGACAAGCAGGACTGCCATAACGGTATCAAACATAGTTGGGGGGTTTTTTTTGATAATTTTTTGTCTTTACCAGTGAAGGCAGATAGGAAAGTGGGGCCAAAGAGAAGAAGACTTGAACACAGGCCGCTGCACTCTGGTTATGCAGCATATGGCTGGCTGCTGACCCACTGAGCTAAACTGGCACCCTTCCGCTACTACTACTGGCATGTAGGTGTGGAGGAGGCTTTCCACTCGAAACAAATTTAATAAATTAAGTCGATATTATACTTTTTGTGGCACACTCTGTAAAAACTAGAGTTCACAACTGTAAGTCTTATTAGGCTCATCCATGCTCCACATGCTGTGGCTTTGTCCGACTTTTGAGAACTGCTAGGTTTGGGTATTAATAGGCCAGCTAAGATTTGTTATTATTGCCACAGCTAATTGCACGTTTTCAACAAAAAGGAATAAGTAAATGCTAAAACCGAGAGAGCAATTTGTGGTATGGTTATAAGTAGATCAGAGCGGATTCCCCCTTTACCAAACCTGTTTCAGATATAAATACTAAGCTGAAGTTTCTAGAAACCATTTTCTACAAAAAAAACTGCATGTAGCACATTCCTTGTAACCCATGTCCATGTTAGTCATAATTTTTTTGCACCAACTGTAAACAGAAGTCAACTTCCATCCCCACCAATATGCATTTACTGATTAAAAAAAGAAAAGAAAAAGAAAACGTGCATAATCCTGAGAATGTACTACAATAATATAGTGAAGGTCATCTTAACAGGGAAGTAACCAGGTGTACACGCTTGATTAATCATTTGAAAAGTAGGAAACACTTTATTGGTTTGGTTTATTTAGGAAAACGCAATAAAAAGAACACGCTGAGGGGGAAAAGGGAAACGAGCAACAATCTGCAGTTTAATCAACAATGTGCTTGGTAATGCTGCAGGACCGCAGAAAGGAAAAGCATGCGTGACAAAATCTGAGTCTAGTACAACGATCACACTACAAACTCAATGATTGACTGGTATGACAACTATTGGAGAAAAGAGACGCAAACTTCAATGTTGCTTCAGAGAATAAAGCTATAATGTAAAGAATAAATAAAATGTAATGCTAGCCAAAATGTCTCAAACTGAACAAGTGTAGACTAATATAGCGCTCAAAAATGATATGAGCCTGGAATGTGACTATTAATGAATTTATAGTAGACCGGCCCAATGATCCACATAATAGTGAGGCCTCAGTCTAATGTCGCTTTCATTTTAATCAAATCCTTTAAGTAGATCACATCCTCTGAGGCATTTGTTTGGAATAGAAACACAATACTTATGGTTCATGGTGCAGGTACAGTGGCAGTCTACTTTAGAAAACCCTTGGTAAATTTTGAAGATTTCCTTTTCTATCAGACAATTTAAATTCCACATTTTGGGTGTATTAAAAAGTACAAAACAAATAGAAAATATAAGCCCTTACCTCCTTACACATATGCCTTTGAAACCCCTGCCTCTACATGATTTCAAGAGTTTTTAAAAAGCCCACAAAGGTAACCTGTGGACGCACAAGTAGCACAAAGGAACTCGATGCTTGTTCAGTTTACTTCCTGGGAGGTGGCAGGCCTGGGGGAGGAGGGGGAGGCGAAGGAAACGGGTACGGCGGTTGCCCCATGAAGCCCATGAGTGGGGGCTGTGGTGGAGCAAACTGCTGAGCCATTAGGGGCTGCAGGCCCCCTGATAGTGGAGGAGGAGCCTGGCCAAACTGACCCTGCGGTTGGCTCGTCTGATCCTGACCTCCGACGCTCCCGGCCTGGCTTCCACTGCGAGAGTTGTAGCTTCCGCCACTTCCGCCGCCACTGTTGTAGCTCTGGTACTGATCCGAGCCCGAGTTGTAGTTGTTTCGGTGATCCCGGCTTCGGTCCCTGTAGGAGGAAGAAGAGGAGCGGTCTCCGTCACGGTTGTTGCGGTTGTCACGGTTGAAGCCGCTGCGGTTGTCTTTGCCCCCGCCGCCGCTGGAGCGCATACGACGATCACACTCTTCCTGGTACATCAGGTTCGGGTTGTTGGAGTTGCTGCCACGGTAACGCATTCTTCCACCTGAAAAACAGCAATTCAACAATTTTCAGGTAAGAACATACTTAGATACATTAACACACACAATATACTGGAAAATTCTTGTTTTTTATCCACCAAATCAAAAAAAAAGGTGAAATAAAGTAAGTCAATGAAATAGAATATAATAAAGTAAAAAAAAAAATACAGAGTAATAACTTTGTAAATATAATTAAGCGAAAGAATAGAAGGCCAACCTGTGGTGGCCAATCCATGTGTGAGAATAATGTCGCCTGAAGCACACTTTCAGCCTGATAAATCCAGGCATTATCATGTTAAGAGTACACAAATAGGAAAATATCCATTGTTAGGAAAAACAGGTAATCTGACATATTTAGGTAGTCAACTGACCTCATTTTTAGGAACTTAATATTGCTGAACCTAAATTTGACCACCACAGGAACCCCAGATCGAAACACTAACCCTACAAGCTTATATGAAGACACTAAGCATTATGGGGGCATCGTTTCATGAGGGATGCCTTCTTTCCAGTTAGCATCACTGACGAGTGGTTTTCTTAAGGCCACACAGGTGTTTCACCCCAATCTTATGAGTTTACTGTGAGTTCTACTGATAATATTTAACAATCTGAAACGTTTAAGTTATCACTGATGGTCATCATTCAAGATTGTTTTCTTATTTCTTCCTCAAACACCGTGGTTCACCATTGCTTCCATGTGAAACATATTAATCACTGCAATAGTTATTCAATAGAACATTCTTAACTGTTTGCTTATTTAAATCTAGGCAGTGACTTTCCTTGACCAAGCTGTGTGTGAAGTTTTTCAGTAGTGTTTCCTGCACTACAATCAGGCTAGTCAACTGTCACTGACCATACTGAACAGGTACCTGTGTTGCTCTATTGCCTTACATATTAAAACTTAAACAGCAGCCTAGAACCAAAGGTGTATAAATAAAGCACAATCAGGACAAACAGATTCACAGGTAACAAATACGTTTTAAGACTGATTTCAGTACTAGGAGTCTAAAACAGAGTAACAAAACTCATTAATCATCATTAAATGATTAAAAAATAGCACCTTCTGTTGTATGATAAATATTTATGGATAGCCTTTTCACACACAAAATTTGTGTGATTTGACTGAGGTTTAAGAGCGTGACAGAGTCCTTCTTACCGCCTCCTCCTCCACGGCCCGAGTCCACAAGCTGAAGTAGTTTAGGATTGATGGCCTGGTGTGCCTCCTCCAGCACCCGGACAAGGTCTCGTGCCTGTCGCAGGTTTCCTGGGGTGAAGAAGGTGTAAGCAGTGCCCTTGTTGGTACTGCGAGCTGTACGTCCAATACGATGGACATAATCCTCAGAGGAGCTTGGATAGTCATAGTTGATGACGAACTTGACATCCTCCACATCTTTTGAATTAAAACCAATATTAGAGGAAGGGAGAAAATAAATACATGAGAATCTCAAGATCAGGACTTCTGGAGAAAAAAGTTAATTTTATTTTAGCCCAAATATATAATTACAACTAAATATTTTCCAAATGCATTATTAGGAGAATTTCTAAACGAATAACTTACCTGCTTATTTAGACATCGTGCAAAAATCCAAACGACATTCAAAAATAACTGAAAAGTAGCTTTTTGTGCTCAGCAGATATAAAGTGAGCATGGCATTCAGCTGAAATCATGATTTGGATTTGTAATCTTCACATTAATGTGACTGCTGCTCAGAATGTGCGAGGACAACGAGTCTGTTTCTCATTACAGAAGATGTGGGGCTCTGACAGCACTGCTGATCAATAAGTCTCCCTTCTCCCCTCCATCGTGACAGAGGGAAGCCACTTAATCAACCATTACCTACTACATAGGAATAATAATGTACCGTGATTGAATGCTACTGATTTTAATGAGCACTAAGGCAGCACCTGAATGTATGGTGAGCTCGTGGAGGAGTTAGGACAAAGGGGTGGTGAGGTACTTACCCCCTTCATGTTGTGTTTACAAAGGTAGTCAGTCCCCCCTGATCAGTCCTGGTTCACAAGGAGGGGCTGAGGGAGAGGGAGACAGGATTCCTCCCTCACCTTCTGCTCACACCAGCAACGTCAGACGGGAGCAGAACCGTTAAATCTCCAGAGACACACCCACCCACGCAAACACGCACACGTATACACAAACACACACACACAACGGGTGGTTCTGTTGCTCTCTCGCCGCATTGCAGGGCCCTCCTCAGACCCTGGCCAGGACTGGATCCAGACGAGCCCGTCTAACTCTCTCTCTCCTGTCTGTCTGCTTTTTGGGACGGACCGATGGGCAGACATACAGGAACCTCAGGCTGCTCCCAAGGAAGGCTCGTTGGATTTACAAACTCTGACAATACTGGGCAGGGGGGATCTTTTTTAGTCGAATAAGAGGGGCTGTAATCCCTCTAAAACTAGCGAAGCTTCTATTTTAACGTGAATGAGGGGGCAGTGACAGCAGCGCAGATTGTTACAGCTGCCATGTGCTGCCAAACCCTGAGAGGAGAAGAGGGGAAAAGAGAACAAGGATTCGGTCATGGGGATTTTGGAAAAATTAAGACACTTTCACTTATCCCCCCTTCTCAAGATTATCCTGTCAACAAGTGGATCTGAGAAAATTCATCTGTCTTTATTCTACACATATGCATCTGCAAAACATAGCAAACTTTAACATTTTTGCAGAATAAAGGGACAACTACACAATTTATCTTTTAACGCTTAGATTTTTTTTTAAAAAGTGCAATATGTGCGACATCCTTAGTAAATTTGTACTGACACCACAAAGGAGACATAAGAAAAGGTGCACAGGAGCATCTGTCCCACACACCCCTCCTTTCAGGCAGCGTGCCAAAGAGCCCCGTTTGAAGGAAGCCTTTAAACTGCAGTAACAAGAAACAGACTATAAACCCAGTGGACCAGAGGGCCTGCAGCCTCCATACTGGACAAAATGGTCCGTTAGACTGTCACATTATTACAGTAAGGGCGGGCGCTTTAATATAAAGCACTGATTTGTTTCATTGTTTATCACTAAATTCATTCCTGTTATTCCTTTCAGTTTATTTTCACACTTGTGGTTAATTGCAATAGTACATGTACACACTGTATAATACAATTACTGGTGTATTGATCTATGTAAAAGCTCCTGTAACTAATGTGCTAATGTCCTGTTTAACCGAGAGACCACATTAATAGGTTAAAACCAGAACCAGAAGTGTTATTAGTTTTGTATTTAACTTTTTTTTTTAGATTTTAGTATGGACTTACTCATTGCAGGTTTTTTTGATAACTTTTAGTTAATTTTTAATATACAAGTTTTACAAGTTTACAAGTTTTTTTTAAGTATTATAATATGGAGTGGAATTTTCAGGAAGAAGAAGAAGCTTAGAATATATTTCACAATAAGGACACTGGTACACAGTGACATAAGTATGACATAAATACCCCCATATCTCAATAAAGATCTGTACCCATACCGGCTGTATTGGTAAATTTCAGCCAACCTGAGAAATACTAAAACTAAGGACATTTCTTGGATATTTTTATTTTGTTTTGTTTATGTGCAAAATATAGTTTCAGTTAACCTTTTTCAAGAGTTTTATTTCAGTTAACTACACTTTTAGCTTTTATTTTATTCATTTACTATAATGACACTGACTCATAATAGAAACATAATTAAAATGAATTTTTAAAAATCTATTAACCTTAATTTTTTAAATGCAAAAATGTTAACAGATCAAATGACATACTTGTGATCTTCCACTAGAATTAAGTACATGTACTGAAAGGCAAACAATGAGTTTTTGCAAAATATTGGAGCCTTTTTTTTTATAGCAGATGTGTACTTAGTGTATTTAAGTGTTATTTTGTAATTATTGTTGACCCAAATTAATACATTCCTAATAACAAAAAACTGACATAAACAACCTGAGTGTAATTGTTGGAGGACAGTTCTGCAAGAAAATGTATATTTTGTGTTTTGATTTATATCTGCCAATTGCAAGAAAGGTTGTTCTCCAGCTGTCCACTTACAGACAATCTACTGACCTACTTGTAAAGATATTTAGCAGAACAGAGGTCACTTTAATAGGAACCCACCAACTATAACTGTGTTATTCTTTTATGTATATATTATTTAAAAGTGATTTCTGGAAAAAAAAATAGATTTAAAAAAAACGAATCACAATGACACAGTGAATACAGAATTACATGAGATATTATGAATTATTAAGATAGTGAGATATTATGAACTATTGTGTGGTGAGACATACCCAGACCACGAGAGGCAACATCAGTGGCAATCAGAATGGGGGCTTTGCCACTCCGAAATTCTGTGGAATAAAATCAAACACTTTACAACAGAAGAACAAAATGAAACTGAAGAAGAGGATCATTTTGTAAAATACTGGTAACAGATGAATGGGAGGAAAATAACCCACAACAAAGACAGGACAGAAGGTGGCACCACTTTATCCTCACCTGTAAGTACCCAGTCTCTTTCAGGCTGGCTCTTGTCTCCATGAATGCACATGGCCGGCCACCTAGAAAACAAAACCACATTAAAGTAGCAAGATTACTCCACCTTCAGTATTTTAATATTTCTCCTAGAAATACTTTGTAATTATCACAAGAGAGAGTAACTCCTCACCCATCACGCCTCATCCTCCGTGTAAGATCATCACAGCGTTTCTTAGTCTCCACAAAGATGATGGTTTTGTTCTCTTTTTCAGCCATTATCTCCTCCATCAGCTGAATGAGTCTGCCAACAAAGAAAGAGCTCAAATTAGACCTATAATGAAAGATTGCAACATGCTATTTTACTCTAGTCATATTTTTGTTTCTTACTTGTCGTCCTTTTCAGTCTCCATGCAGACATCGACTATTTGCAGGATGTTGTGGTTGGCGCTGAGCTCCAGAGCTCCGATATTGATCTGGATGTAGTCCCTCAGGAAGTCCTCAGCCAGCTGCCGAACCTCTTTTGGCCACGTTGCACTCCACATCAGAGTCTGTCTGTCAGGCTACGAGACGGCGAAGGAAATAGATTTTAACTGAAAAACACTTCTATGATAGGGTTTTATCCAGAATCTTAATAGTAAACCAGCCCTCAGCCTTACCCGAATTTGTTCTACTATCTTGCGAATCTGCGGTTCAAAGCCCATGTCCAACATGCGGTCAGCCTCATCCAGCACTAAGTAGGTGCAGCGGCGCAGATTGGTCTTCCCTGCCTCCAAGAAATCAATGAGGCGACCAGGTGTGGCAATGCAAATCTCAACCCCTAGAGTCAAGAAGACCAGAAAAAGCAATACACATCTTGAAAGGTGCTCAGGCAAAGTGACAATCGTTCTTGTGGGATATAGTGAACAGAACATTTCATAGATTTCTTGGATTTTATAACAGTTTTCAATAATCCACTGCATATCCTTATCTACACCCAACCATACCTCGTTCAAGGTCTCGAATCTGTGGTCCTTTTGGAGCTCCACCGTAGACACAGGTGCTTTTGATACGGGAAGACTTCCCATAGTCATAAGCGACCTGTTGTACCTGCTGAGCCAACTCTCTGGTTGGGGCAAGTACCAAACACTACGAAGAGATGAGGATAATAAATAAGGAAGGTTACAGAATGACAGAAGACCTGCACTAAGATCATGATTTAAATAAAATCTGTATTATATTATAGTATTATATTACACATTAAGTTTAAACTTACAATTGGACCATCTCCCCTCTCCAGATAGGGTTGGTGGTTGATGTGTACAATAGCTGGAAGAAGGTACTGCAGGAAAAAATGCAAAAAAAATTAGTAAAACCAACTAATGCCCATTTGAAAGTCTTTTGGTTTAAGCATAAAAATTATTTTCTTCCTACTTCTGTAGTTAACCTAGCAACATGTGCTACATACAGAAATTATTATTAACTTTTAAATAAAGCGTTAAAAATTCTGTCATGGTCCCAAATGATGAAGGATTCTCACAGCCAGTGTCTTTCCCGATCCAGTCTGTGCAATCCCCACCATGTCCCTGCCACTCATGGCCGCAGGAAAACCCTGGGACTGGATTGCTGTGGGCTCCTTGAAGTTCTGCTGCATCAGCACATCCATCACGTACTCTGTCAGGAAAATGAGGGAGACAATCAACAAAAAGCTGTGCAGATGTTTTGATCTTCTTTGTTTCCTTTCATCAGAAGAATTGTTTGTTTAAATATACCTGCAGTACGTGTAAGAAACATTTTGATAATGGCTTTAAAACAAATTTATGAGATTTTATAGTCACTGGATGTTTGAGTTTGTGAAAGAAAAAATTACTAAAACTAATGCTTTGCTAATGTTTTATAGAAATGATCTGTGCCAGCATCATAGTTTATGCAGTGTATTTTTTACTGACGAGGAAACTGCGCGTGGTGAAAAGCGGTGACAGGCTTTGGACAGCCGGACCCTCTGATTGTGATCTCCTTTCTTTTGCAGAAGTCTTCCACTTCATACTGTACATAACAAGAAAAGAAGGGGGAAAACATACATGAGGGGATGGTGTGTAAATTGGTCACATTTTTCAGAGTATGTTCTAAAGTTTTACCAAAGAATTACAATTTTTGCTGCTTTTATTGTATGTTTCCACTTTTTCTCACACAAGCAAAAGCACTATTTGAAACAGAACTTATTACCAAAAATACCCTCCAAAAATTAGGTCAATCACGTTTTCATATTACTGATGTAGAAGAAAAACAGTAAACATTTACCTGATTCACACGTTGCACCTCAAGATGTTCAGTGTAGAAGTTCTTCTCAAATTTTGGCAGCTCATCCAGATTCCACCGCTTCTTTCGAAGACGCTCCCCTGGATTCCCAAACTTCATTGGTGGAGGTCCACCGCGACCGCTCATGGGCCCAAACCGTGGCCTGAGAAATAAGAGCAATGAGATAAAGAGCACTGAAGACTCAGAACCGCAAGCTGCAGCAAAGGATTGACTGTTGAGCTAATGCTGCAATTATGATCCTGACCAAAATATGTATGGCTTACTGAAAATGCATGTAACAACACTGTAATTTTATTATAATCATCAAGTCTACAGTGCCAATCCTATATTAGTCCACAAAAACTGTAGGACTTTAACTCCTCTACACCAGTCAATAAATGCTCTGTTGTGCTTTGTTTATATAACCTAAAGCTTTAGGTTTATTTTAAGATAGTTACAATACCTTTAATCCTTTACAGAAATTATGTAATGACTGCAGCAGATATAAACCTAGGGTTACAATATTCAGTTAAGTTCAGATGTGCAAACACCACCGAAGGTGTGCTAGTAAGTGTAGTGTGATGACACAACGATTATGTATGTACACCGGTAGAAGTAACAAACCCCAACACTTTACCTTTACAATGTCCTAAGTAATAAAATGTAATGTTAAAAATACCAGGTAGCCCTAAGTTGTAGTTCCTACTGATATTTAAACAGCAGATACTGGCGACCTGAACTTTATCATAATTTATCATGAAATTATCATAATTTCCCTCGGGATTAATAAAGTATTCTGATTCTGGCATCAATTCAACACCATTTTTAAGCAACTGTTGCATTTGTACTGCTGCAAATGTACTATAACCCTCGACTGTGAATAATAATAATAATAATAATAATAATAATAATAATAATAATAATAATGGAGTAACAATAAAATTAAGAAAATATTGAGGAAGTCTAGGCTTTATCGGTTGTGGGTTTAATAAAAAAAAAAACAGGGCCTCAGGTCGAACTTCCTCCCAGGTCCAGGTCTGTAAAGCTAATTGTGTGTAAAATATGTTGCTTTCACATATAAACTAAAAACTCACCTGTCTCGTCCACGGTCCCTGTCTCTGTCTCCATAAGATGAACCCCCTCTCATTTTACCGTTCTGTTGTGTTTGTTATGCTAGCTTTGACGTCGGAGAGCGGTTTGTTTTCGTTTCGCTCGACGATTGACGGCAAAATAAGCGCAATTTACGAGAACAACGGCAAGAACGTCGCAACCTTCCGTTATTTTTCTATTAGACGATAATTACGCGTAAATGTCGGGATTATTACACAATTATTGTGTACGTCACGTAGCTAAACGGCTAGCTCGCTCCTTTCCTCCCTGCCCTCTTTCCCGACGTGACTTCAGCTAGTAAGTTTACGTAGCCTCGTCTAAAACGAACCTTTACTACGTACGCATATTCACTAGCCGCAATGGTGAATATGATAAGTGTAAACAATGCGCTTTTTATCGCTGTGTGGCGTCAAAACCTTGGGCCCTATTTCACGGTGAAAAGGCAAAGTGAGATGGAGGGACCTTAAAATGATCTCCACAAAGAAGTTAAAAAAGCTCTGTGTTGACACAAATCTCATACTTTTAACGAAGAACATAAGGAATCTCTAACTCAGCAGTAGGGGGCGCTAATGCTTCACCTGGTGCATCCGACTGTGAAGCGACGAAGAAAAGTCTTCCAGGAAGTTCAAGTAGATGGGTGCAACCAATGACTGTACTGAGTAATGAATTCAGTATGTGGTATTTAAAGATAGTAATATGAAGTTTTTGCTCTTCGTGACAACCACTGTAAAGTTCACATAGCCTGAAGAAATGCCTTTGTTCATTCAAAATAAACCGCTTGACCCCATAAGATCGACAGCGGACCTGTTCGACAAAAATCCACATTTACAGGTTTGTTTTTGCAAAAGTGTGGCTGCTATAGTTAGCTCATCCTTTTCATTTAATAGGAATTGTCTGTATATTGTTATGCTAACAAAATCGCTGTTGATAATTTACTAACATAACAGATTTAACTGTCTCTAAAGTAACCAAGTAAGTGTCAGTGGTTGTAAATCTGTGCATGAAGCAAAAAACCAAACCTAATAAGTTACACAGGAATGATTTATAGAACTGCACTACGACTACGTTTCAGGTACCTTAAATATAGATTCCGTTTATAGCTATAGATATCCAGTATGGACTAATAACGAACATGAAAAAGATTCAAACCCTCAATAACAGTAACATCCACATAAACAAATACTTTACACATAAATGTCGCTTTGCCAAATCTGAATTCCATCACAAATCCTCGAGATCGGTAGGATACCTGTGCTTAGCTCAGAATAAGATTCATTCTAGCCTTCTAGCTTTGTTCCTTTATTTTGGTAATCTAGTCTTCAAATCTTCTTTAACTGTATGTTATTAGTTAGTTGTTTTTTGTTTTTGTTTTTGGTAAGGGGAAGTTGAAAGATAAATAAAATAACAAGATAAATGAAAAATAATAATTAAAAAATTATTCACTTCGTTTATTGCACTGGTCTCATTTCAGCTCAGTGAGAGAGTCTTCACTGCACCTTGCTTTTGTTTATGGTCACACTATTGTGTCTCTCAGTCATACTGTGAGAGTGGAGCAGACAGTGAGGGGAAAAGTGAAATAATATTAAGTTGCTGAAAATTGCAAATTGTTGCAGGAAGTGCAATAAAACTACCCAACTAAAGTTTCACCGAACATAACTACTAGTAACCCCCTGTAAACCTGCTGGCCCGCATCCCGTCGTCCCCAATAATTGATCCAGCTTTACGAGTCAGGATCAGAAAAAATATCCGAGTCAAATACTAAATCAGTTTGTGTTGTTTTCTTTGTTTTATCACTTTGAACCATTTAACTATTTTGCTTTCATGTCACAGGAAAAGGCAAAAGCATTTCGGTCTAAGCCACTTGTTGATGTTGATCCAAAGTGCCTCCTGTATGTCCATCAGAGGGAGTTTGCTGCAACAACACCAGCAGACAGTGAGTAAAACAAAATACTGGAACCAGATGACCTCATCGCAAGGCTGTATACACACTGATACATAAGACTTTTATTATGTCTACACCTTACCCTCACACAGCTTTGATCTTTTAGGGCCCACATAACAGAGATGGGTGGAGATGCTGTTGAACCAATTTTAGCTTGAAAACTCAAGGGTTATGTTTTGGCAGGCAGAAACAGAGGCTACTGAAAAAGAAGACATAGACATTTTCACTTACCAGTTTTGTCATATCAGTTACAAAAATGAAGCCGAAGACTTGCAGCTAAGCTCTCACACATTTTGTAATTTTACTCCGCTTGTGTCTGCACTTTACTTTAATTGCCAAAGCGTTAAAGTGATGGATGGATAACGTGCCTGGTACCCACTCTAATATGTAGCAGTATATGGAATAAATCCCAGTCTATGTTTTCTGCCTTATATTCATGAATTACTTTCAGTGACAGTTCCACCTCATCATCAAGCTAGGTAAAGAAATCGTTGGGGTTACTTTTTGCCATTGCTGCTCAACCTCAAGTGTGAAAACTCTTGGCTCCATCATGTTGATTGGTTGCTTGTTGTTAAAACTTGTTGTTCTACAAGGCATTCAGCCAACAACAGAAACCTTAATAGTGTGTGATGAAGTCTGACCACTGAATAGCTTTTGGATCAAGAATTATTCTAAGCGTCACTCTGCTTTTATTTATTTATGGACTATTTGGTATAAAATTCAGCACTTCAGCATGTTTACTTGGTCTTCCAGATCATGTACTGCACTATAACAGTAACATGCTTTGTTGTCTTATTTTTAACAGAATGCGTTTCAGTCATTGGATCTGATGATGCCACAACCTGCCATTTGGTTGTGCTGCGGCACACTGGTGAGAAATCCTTTACCATATTTGGGGCGATCGTGGCTCAAGAGTTGGGCGTTCGTCTTGTAATCGGAAGGTTGCCGGTTCGAGCCCCGGCTCCAACAGTCTCGGTTGTTGTGTCCTTGGGCAAGACACTTCACCCGTTGCCTACTGGTGGTGGTCAGAGGGCCCGGTGGCGCCAGTGTCGCCAGTGTCTGGCAGTGTCCGGCAGCCTCGCCTCTGTCAGTGCGCCCCAGGGCAGCTGTGGCTACAATGTAGCTTGCCATCACCAGTGTGTGTGAATGGGTGGATGACTGAATGTGTAAAGCGCTTTGGGGTCCTTAGGGACTAGTAAAGCGCTATACAAATACAGACCATTTACCATTTTACCATTTGTGCTAAGGCATTATAAAAGGAAACTGTATATTGAATTTGTGGTTAACAATTACGTTTCATTATTTCTTAGGAAGTGGAGCAGTTTGCCTAGGTCATTGTGACGGTTCCAGCACTTGGTCTGAAGTACCACTCCTCGTGAAAGCGGTGACATCACTGAGTGATGCTTGTAAGGAGGGCAGGTATGACACACACATTAAAAAAAGCAGTAAAATTCCAGATTATTCAACTAATTAATTCATTAATTTACATTTCTCCTCTCCTTTCCAATATGCAGACTTGAGCTCCATCTTGTCGGCGGATTCAATGACGACTCAACAACATCCCATAACCTCAGCCTTGATATACTGGGTATAACCTTACAAACTTACTTCATGTTGGACTGCAGTGTAACGCAGCAGCATAACTTAAATGGCTTTTTATCACTTCACAGCAGCATTCCAGGTACAGAAGGAGGATATTCATCTGGAAACATGCTGTATCACAGGTAACTTTGGTGTTTGTTTTAACTGCTGAAGACTGTTTAGATACACCTGTCAAAACAAAACCTTTGCTCTAATCGTGCCTTCGATTCGCTGTTGTAGAAATGAACGATGTGGTTGTTAATGGAACTCACAGACCTGTAGTATATGGAATTGGTAAGTGATACCGTTACAGAACAGGATCCAGTGCTTTTGTGGTATTCAGCCTTTAATATGTTGTGACTTTGTTTCTGAACAGGTGTAGATGTTAAAACAGGGGACGTTTACCCCGCCTCCTTCCCTCATAAAGGCCCTGCAGAGGAGCTGCGATCAGCACGGACCTTCACGGGAGGAGAGGTGCTCTGCAAACATGACATGATGAGATTTTTTTTGAGAGAAAAATGCATGTTTGGCTATACACAATTTTCAGTTGTCTACCTCATATTTAATCAGTCTGTTAATTTTGAAAGAGATCCTCAGATTACATCATCACTGATTTTTTTTTTTTTCTGACTTCCAGTACTTACTGAAGTGACTTAAAAATGTTTTCACAAGTCTGTGTTTTAATGGATAACGGATCTGGGATCTTGAAATTGTTGTTATTTTTATGTTTAGTTTTTGTTTTTTGCTGGCAAAAAACTGAAACATACCAATTAAAATAATCATCCCTTGCAGATGGTTAACATATATGACTCGAGTCGGGGACTTTTTCAAATCGACCCGTGCACATGGTCTCAGAATCTGGATATTGCCTTCTGGTTGTCACAGAATGACGACACAATTTTAAAGGTAACGTTATTGGAAGTTATTGTCTTTGGTTGTTAACCAATGACAAGAAGCTTTTTTTGTGAGTATTTAAAACAGACTATGACTTTGGTATTTCGTCCTCTTATTTAGTACCTGTCCACCTCTCCGAGGGCTGAGCCACCGCACTTTGTCCAGCATATGAAGTCCACTATTCAATTCCTTTTAGACCACCCCAACTCTGAAAGCCTGTTTCCAGGGGGTCAACCACAGTTCTACCACAGGACGGAGACTGGGGACTGGGAGAGGGTTGTCCAGTCATAGAGTCCAACTCTTTTCTTGCTGAACCTTAACCCAGTAGCTGACTTTTTTTGTCTCTCAGCTCAGTGGGATGCACTGTGACCCTCTCACCTGATTTCTGTTCTGTGTTTATTGTGTCTTAAAATGGAGTTTACTTTACTTGAACATGTATCTGTTGAATTGCTTACCTGACTCATCTGGCTGGTCCAGTGGAATGAGTAGAGGCAGTGTCTTTGTTCGTGCCTCTAATAGTTTTTCTCACTTTCAGGACTTCATACGAAGTGTGCTTTTCTGCAGCAAGTTCAGGATAAGGTCCTACTGCTTCTCTGTTTTCCCTTTTTAAAGGAAATCATTTACAGTGTTTCACCAGGTGTCCAAGTGCTGACCTTTTCCACATCATGGGTCCAGTATTAGTCAAGTGTTAGAATCAGTTTCAGATGTGACACAGCTCTGATTGATTACCTCCTCTCCCAAAGCCAGAAGACAGTAGACATATAAAAGTTAAGAAATCGATGTGCAGCAACAATTTCTATCATGTATTTTGATGAACAATTAAATTCTTCATTGTGTAATAGTTAAAGTTTATTTTTTGACTAAAAACACATCTACCATGTAAAAGATATTTTATCATAAACTGTATTCTTTTGCAGACCTGGCTAAGAATATGTTTGTTTTACAACCTGCATGTGTACATGTGTATGGTATTCTGCAGTGTGGATGTTATGGATTGTTTTTTAATTAAAGAAAATGCGGTTTTACTAGTTTTGCCTGATAAAAATTTCATTCATGGCCTTTTCATCAGTTGTGTTTTAAGGTGCTTGATAAATTCAGTGTAAATTGTTGGAACTTGTGAACATGCTGTATTTGTTGAGAAATAAATGTGAATGAGGAAATCTGTTTTGAATGCTCGCATTGTTCAGATCGAAAAATACATTTTTGGTTGATAATTTGCAACAGTTTGCTCAAATGCCATTTGTAAAAAGTGTCAATGTGTTTTATTAGATAAAATGTGTGTGTCTGTGCTCTAGATGCAAATCAGTACATTCCATTATCATTTTAAAACCTAGAAATCCCTACATGACCAGGTTCCTGCTCCTGCAAATCTTCTTGTTGTTCAGTTTCTGATGGCACAGATTTCTGCCCATATAAAAGCGTCACTTGAGGTAAGATCCTCGCGGTGAAGCGGACATATTCCTCTGGACGTTCCAGCCCCGCCCCTTCAACGCTGCTTCTGTTTTTCACGTAAAAAAGGGGGCGTAGTAAATTTAAGCAGAAGGAAGCTACCTTTGCGCCGGCTGTCAGTCCAGTGCCGGTTACAGCTGTATGGTGTTTGCCAAGCAAGTATCTTAGCTATGATTTTGTGTTTTTATAGCGTAAATTACACGAGAAACGTAAAGACTCGGTGGTAGGTGAATACTGTGATGTGGAGAGAGTGAAGACCCGTGTGTGACTGTTAAAGTATACGCGTTTAGCTAGCACATCACAGTCAGTCGTTTTGTGGTTAAAAGGACTTGAAATAGGTTTTTATTTTCACTTCACGGGGTAACGGCAGCTAAAAATAATGCTAAAGCTGTTTTTAAGACATGCCCGTCGCTTTCCGTGGGTTACCAACGTGACACTGTACGGCTGCCTGTTCGCCGGGGGGGACTTCGTCCACCAGTGGTTCTCCGGGAGGGAGACCATCGAGTGGAGACAAACACGGAACGTCGCGGTGGTCGCGTTTAGTTTCCATGGCAACTTCAATTTCTTCTGGATGCGTTTCCTGGAGAGGAGATTTCCCGGGAACTCTATCGGGATGGTGATGAGGAAGCTGTTCCTGGACCAGACGACGGCGGCGCCCCTCGCCACCAGTGTCTTCTACACAGGTCGGTGGGCTGTGGGAGGCACAGGCTGGAGGATTTCTGACGGCGGTTAATGGTTCATCTCACAGCTGATCGCCTCTCTGTCCATTTGTAATCAGACCCATGCCCTCTCTGTGCTCCTTTCATGTGGCGTAATATCACCGCTTGTTCCTTGTCTCGTGACACTGACGAGCAGAGGTCAAGTGAAAGACATGAAGGAGTGGATTATTACCACTAACTGGGCGGACTACGACCGATACTGCCAGCAGATATTGCTTCATTACAGTGGTTTACTTTAGATGGGAAGTGATAAAATTCCTCCCTATCAGAACCCGGATCACAAAGGGACCTTAATCCTAGCAAGTTTTTAATAATAAATCCACAGAGGAAAATAATCAAAGAACACATGCTTATTTAAACATTTGACATATCTGCTGTCGAAGCTTATGATTACAGCTTTGAGAGTCGAGTCAAAGACTTAAATAACATTTAATTAAAATAATCGGATGAACAAAGACTTAGAAAGCAAGCAGAAAAGGAGAGCCAAGTCAGATTAAATGGAAAACAAATACTGAAAATAATACAAATATGAAAAATGAAATCAGAATTGCATACTTTTTTTGCTAGATTTAATTAGATTTTTATTATTCATCCAGAGCTCAAAAGAAATCCTCCAGAATGTACAAATAAGATTATAAGCGGGTTGTAATTTTCCTTGCAAAATACATTTTTGTTCATCAAATGACTAAAAATAACAGGAAACTGATTAGAATTTTCTTTAACATGCAGACCATTTGAGTTCTTGTATGTAGTCACTCCCCTAGAATGGCTCATTACAAACCAAAAAAACCCCTGATTTTAGTATTTATGTTCCCCAGTATGTGCTGATGTCGAGACATAATGCAGGGGGAAAAGATTTTTTGGGGGGTACCGTAGAAATGGTTTTATTCAGCAGAGCAGAGCAGCTCAGTTGTTTTACAGTATTTATTACTGCTGAGCAAAAGTTGTTGTGGACTCGGGCAGTATTTTCACAATAAGTTATTGTGTAGCTTGTTCTTTCATGAGGTCCAGAAGTGTCAGTAAGGCTCCAATCCACTCAGATACAATCATAACAATATACAGCAATATTGCTGGTATAAATTTATCAGAACTTGTTATTGCTGTCTGTCACAAAACCTTTCTTTTGTAACTTCTTCTCTAAAATTGCTTCTTCTGCTCAAAAAAACTACAGATTTTATAACTATAACCTTAAATGTTGAAAGTGGAATAATCGGTTTTGGACATAAACTATTGAAAGTTAAATTAAAAATTAACTAGAATCAAGATAGTATAGTAAAATTAATATTTTCCCTTTTTTGTTAGGGAATAATAACCAATACATGCAAGACAGATTAAAGAATTTATTCAGAAATGGAGATGGATGGATTTTTTGAAGCCAGACCAGCACGTTTAGTTAAACACTTAAACGACCTAACATGGACCTACAGTGGGGCAAAAAAGTATTTAGTCA
>NW_005187466.1:2099758-2104096 GCF_000239375.1 Pundamilia nyererei | reverse complement strand
CAGTATTGAGATTGACGGTACAGGGAAGCGGTAGCCGTGTAGAAAACAGAAAAGCAGCTGAACACTCACGGAGGCAGGCAGATAAGTGATTACAGATCCTCATTGAACTTACACATAAGCTTCATAAACTCCATAATGATAGTGGAAAACAGTGTACACTGGGTTATTGTACTAATTTTTGTTTCAAATGTGGCTATATGTTTATCAAGATCTTCAAAAAACATGACATGATTATTTAATATGTTTATACTGTACAAACTGCATTGATCTTCCTGCACTGCCTATAAATCAGTCAAATCTCATGTGCCTCCAGGTGTCAGTTTCTTGGAGGGCAAAGAAGACATCTTGGAAGACTGGAGAGAAAAATTCCTGAATACTTATAAGGTGAGTCACAGACACAGGCTGTTATTTTCTAAAGTCGTGACAGTTAACAGTACCTGTTTCAAAGCAGAAGAGTCCAATGTGTTGAGTGCTCAAATCCCAAACATCTGCAGTTTTATTGGTACAAACCGTTTTTTAGGTGCTCTTCTGATTATGTTTTCTAGTTCTTATTTTGTGCTTTGTTTGTATCTCTCTTCTCAGACAGGGCTAATGTTCTGGCCATTCATGCAGGTAAATATCAGCATCATCATTATCAGCTTATGTCCATTAATATAATTGGGTGAAGCTATGTAGAGTAATTGTGCAATAAAGTTCAGGGATGAAGGGTATATATAAAAACAACACATTTTTTAGTGGCTAAACAAAGTGACCTGAGCATCATTTATTTAAAATGTTACATATTCTGAGTAAGTACAATATAATAAGAGGGACAGCTCAATGTCAACCAAAAGCATTTAATTTTGTGTAATGTACTAGTTATTTATAATTAGAGCTATTTGTATGTATTACAGCTATTTTTGTTGTAACTTTGTAATGTATTGCATTATTTATGTTAATTTAGTTAGTAACTTTTGTTACTGTCTTGGAGCAACTGTGACCACATATTTTTCTCTGGGAAACAGTATTCTGACTCTGATTCAATGATCTGCTTTGCTACATTTGAATTATTTTCATCAAGCAAAGACCAAAAACAGATACCATCAGAAATCAAAGTCCATACAGTGAGATCATCAGAGCAAGCGGCACATGAAGGTTCAGGTTTAGACATAACAAAAAATAAGGACAATGCCAAGGTAGGAAGTAACACATGAAGAAAAACCAAGCTCAAGAAATAACCAAAAGACAAAATGGTAAATGTGGAGAAATGAAGGCTCACACTAAACACGAAGACAGAGACGAGGGAACTTGGAGGACAAATGCATTAGCATTAAAGGATGAGGCAAAGGAGAGAACTGAGAGGGGAATCACTGACACTTAGTACAAGTAATAAACTCAAAGTAGAAACTGAAACTTAAACAGAAACCCAGCTAAATGGGCATCCAAAAAACTCCATGAAAACCAGAGAAGAAACCTAAGTCAAATACCACAATAAAGTTACAGTTCATTGTACTGCATTAGCAGAAACATGAATCAAAACACAGGATTGTAAAATGATAGTTTATTACTATGAAACTATGAAGTAAAAACAGAAATAAAATATCCTGTAGTATCACAAAAATCAATCTCACCTTCAAAAACAGCGGTGGCTCAGTGGGTGAGCAAGCGACGATATGCCGTATGACCAGAGAGCAGTAGGACCGGGTTTGAATCAAACCCTTAGCCCTTAGCTGCATGTCTTCCCCTCTCTCTCTCCCCGCTTTACTGTCTATCTACACCCTCTCTATCCAATAAAGGCTAAAAAAAAATAAAGGCTAAATACGTATCTGGGGAAGTGTTTTTCTGTGTTTCTTACGTACTGTATTGGGTCATTGTCCACACCTTTTACCCTCCAGTTGCTATCCATACCACTGTGTTAAATAGCAATCAGTAGACATTTATGACATAATAGTGATGACGATATGCTGTTATCTCAATTTCTCTCAGTTTCTGAACTTTGCCTTGGTGCCTCTGTATGTGCGGACCACCTTCACTGGCTGCTGTGCCTTCATCTGGGCCACTTTCTTGTGCTTCTCACGTCAGACCGGTGACGGCACAGCTGGTGCTGCGCTGGCGTGGATGTTCCCTCATAAAGACGATGATGCCGAATACACTAAAGAGAAAGACAAGGTGGATGCCCCCAGCAAAGGGGCATGACTATGTAAACCCACACAGTAGCAGAGTCAGTCGTTTTTATGGAAGGTGACAAAACGTCAGCTGGACTAGTGGACTGCGGTCTAACTCAGCTGATGTTACCCTAACGCTGCCAAGGTCACAGGTCAAAGACTCGGTGAGATAAGAGTGAAAGTGCTGAAAAAAACTCCAGCATCTTGAATGTATATGCGGAATATTTTTATTATTTATGCAGTATATTAGCTCTGTGGGAAAACATTAAGATCTATCCTTCCATACCACAGTGACTATGACCATTGGCTCTTTTGTTCATTTTTATTAATGCCATCTTGTGTTTGTTCCACAAGTAAGGTCCTTTTTTTAAAAAAAAAAATTAACTTGATTTGCTTGATTTGCATCAAAGTGAAAAACGGAATAGTGTACAAATGATTTCCACCATGTGGACACTGGGAGCTAATTTATTAGCTTAGAATTTTAATTAATGATGATTTGAGTCACATTTTAAACATTTAAATCTCAGCTTAACCTTTCATCTTTGGCTGAAAGAGTGCCTGATCGCTAAGAAATATCCCAAATGTTTCCAGTTTACATTTTAGTATATGATGTATCGAATACAGACATACCCAGGTACCAGTTAGGATTGTCACAATGTACGATTTTTACCTCAAACGATTTTCATGGTCAAAATAATTCACTGATATTATTACAAAATCTATAAAAAAAATCAACAAAAAGAAAGTCTGTAGGAATAGCTGTACAGACATGAAAGTAATAACAACTACAAAATTATCATAATTTCAGTTTTAAATATCACTGTTATTATGAATAACATAACATCTATCCTGACACCTCTAGTACCAACAATATGTGATATTGTTTTATATGTTTGTATTATCAATTTATAGGTGGATCATTTTTACATAAGAACGCTAATGAACTGAGTGCACAGTATGAATCCATTCAAGCACAAGAAAAATGTAATCAGATCTGAAAACACAGTTTTGATTTGCACATTTTCAGTCATCGTCATTTCACTATTTAATATGCAGTACTGAGAAAGTTAAAGGTTATGCCTTGTTGGTCTAATAAAAACTGGGAAAGCTTGTCTCAAACATCCATTTACTTGAAAGGAAGAAATGTTGCCTGCCTGTTTTTGTAACCTTTGTTAATATTATACCATCGCATGGGCTCAACCATCTCTATAAATATTACTTTATAGATACTTTATAGAACTTGCCTGCATAAAAAAATGTTAAATCACACGCCTCTGGCTTTTATAAATCGAGTGCAGCTAGAGTACAGCAGTTTGTTATGTTATATATAGACTTTAATGGCATACTTCTCTTTTCTGTTTCACACAGATAATTAACTTTTTCTTTCTGTTTCCATGTACTACTGGAATTTATGGAGAGCTTTTTTGGTACGTTTGAGCCTAAAATATAGTTTGCGATTACATACTCATTCTGAGTGTGTGTGGCTATAACATTTCATCTGTCTCACAAGGCGAAATTAGTGCTGTTAATAACATATTAATATATGAAGCACTGCTGGATCTGAGGTAAAGAAAAACATTTTAATCACTACTGTATCTTTTATCAGAGATTGGAGTGTATGTTTCTTAATAATAACTTCCGATTTCCTGACTGTATGTGTGCTGATACCCTGGAGCTGAAATGTCCAAGAAATGAATATTCCTTTTGTTTCTATGCTATTTTTCCAAAGTCAAAACCTTCTGTTTTTACTGGTTTTGTTGTCACAGAGCACAAATGGCTGCTGTTGACTGTGAAAACTCATCTAATTACTTCTGCACTAACCGCTGGAAATATAGTAATAATATTTATTGTTGAATAAATCGAGAAAATGTCATTCATTTATTGTTGGATTTTTTTTCTTTTTACTGAGCACAGTGAGAACACCATTGTAGCTACACAAATGAAATGGACATTAATGAGCTTGTTCTTGTACCTACAACAGAACAATGGTCAATAGCCTCACAGTTTTCTTCACAAAAGGTGCCTTTTGTTTGTTTTGGCTTGAGTTCAAGAGGAAAATCCCTCCTATGGATTACTTGCCATTTAGATGGACTACAGGTATTTTGAGAATCAAAGCTTGTATATAAAGCACTTCCCACTCATTGAACTGTATAGCCTTTGTACGCAGTTTTGCAAGTTAGTAAACTTAAACAAT
>NW_005187466.1:2093998-2098946 GCF_000239375.1 Pundamilia nyererei | reverse complement strand
ATTTTTTTTCCCTCTTCTCTCAATGCGTTCTCGGTGATAGTGGGTGTCTCCCAGCCTTTACATTCCTGGCCGCACTGCGCATGCTCTCTACATCCTCTCCATCCACACGTCGAAGGACTTGAAACCTCGAATAAAGATGCTCAACGTCTCGGGTCCCTGGAGCCTTGTCACCGGGTGAAATTTGACTTATTTGAAAGGTCGCACAGACTCAGAGAGAGACGCAGAAGGACGACATCGTTTCTCGGTTTCGGCGCGCGTGCACTCCACCGACATGGAACTGAAGAAATCTATATCGGACACCGAGCGCGCGCTCAGGAGCTACGGAGCTGTGTCGGAAACGGCGTGGACAACGGACAAAGGTGAGCGTCGTCAACGAAAAACAATAAAATAAAAGGGAATAAAGACAAAAACGGGAGGTGTGTGGCGGGAAACGTGCAGCTGTGGTCTCAGCTTTTCTTCAGTGTGTGCTTCGCTGTCAGGATGCCCAGTCAGCACTTAGAGTTTAAATGGTTAAAGCGTGACTCACAAAAGGTTTGGGATGGGATCAATAGCGCTGCCTTGGTACTAAAAAGCGTATTACGTCCCTTATGTGCAAACCGTGGGTAGCATATTGCGACTTTTGTTAATGAATTTTAACCACTAAAGGTCTCGGACGCAGCGCATTTGCAAACTTGTGGATATTGAATTGTGAGCTGATAAGATGCAGCAGGAGCACTAGCTCTGAGTGAACACCCTGCTCCTCTGCTCTAATCAGTGTACGTATATCTATATGAAAGGGCTCAAGAGGCAGCTTTAAAAAATGTTATTAACTCTATTCCCCACTTTCAGTGATTATTCATGGGATTCATTTTGCGTAGCTGTGTTGGTGAGACTCACAAGTACCAATAATAAATATAACAACAACAAATTAAGGCTAATTTATTGTTGTGATAATAGAGCATAAGCTGCAAAAACGCCAAACAAGACATTAAATTCAACATCACACGATTCTGTCTTATTTGTTCTATTCAAGGCTGCATATAAAATGCACACTCTCTCATTTATTAAGTAGTGTCTGAAGTAGCTCAGAGCTCTGTCTCCTCTTCAGAGAGCTTTTTTTTTCTTCAGCAACTGATGAAAATCTATTCAAATTAAAGTGATATGAAAAAAAGAGGAAAATCCTCCCCATGGAAAGCCAGAATCAATAAAATATTTGCTTGGCATTCATGGTTGTTAGATGATTGATTAATCCATTTTTATGTCACATGCCTAATGGATTTCATCTTTAGTCAATACCACGCATGTTAGATGATAAAATGAAATGGTTGTTTAGTTTTAATGCTGATTTGGATTTGTGCCTGTGGCAATATTAATGCACAGTCATGATCAAATGAAATCATTCAAACGCAAAGCTTCGGGATGGGCATAAAGCAGCAAAAACAGAGTTTGTTTACATCGTCTTAGATGTTTCTGTTATTTTCTCCTGTTCTCGTGTGATAAAAAGTGTTTTAGTGACGTAGCTGAATGACGAAGCTAGAGAAATATAAGAGACTTCAGAAGTGTCCCTCCTGATTCCAGTCATCATCATCACAGGGGAGTAGTGTGTGAAGAAACTTCCAGATTAAGTCTGAGAAGAAAATGCAGAGGATATTTTTAGAAACAGATCCAGCCATTGCTCTCTCGCGCTCTCGTTTTCTTTCTGCTACAAAGACAAACATACAGGCAGAAAACAACACAGAGGTACAACAAAGGCAGCTCCCTGCAGGTTTGTGTCCATCTATTAGGCAAATAGCACACGTGTTTGCCTTGCACTTTCTATTTTGTCCCCACCATCTGTTTTTTGTTTCTTCTTTTTTCCCACTGGAGGGGGGTGTGGTCCAGCAGCAGTGTGTACAGTGTGACTGCAGCATGTGTCAGGGGGTGTCTGCATTCGATGTCATACAGGCACTGACATTTCCCTGTTGTTAAACCCCATGTGGCTGCTGCAGTACACACGATCCTGACTCTCAGGGTTGTTTTAGCCTCATTAAGTCGTAATCCTGAAGTACACCAATGAGCCAGTTAGTTTTAGTGAAACTGGGATAGTTCAGGTGTGGTTTACATTGGCTGGATTTTGTTGTCAACCTTACCTGTCTCTGAGGAAAGCGCCACTTTTAATTATATTAGCATTTAATTACTTATAGTGTTTTTAGTGCTCAGTAGGTGTTAGCGGCATGTCGGGTTCAGAGAGAGCTGTTAAGACATTATTGAGCTGGCACTTTGCCACTTTTAATGGTCTGGTCAGGACCTAATGCAGCTTGGTGTTATTGATGATGAACACGTGGCTGTAAGCGAGGCAGAGGAACGTGCGAGGAAGAAGCAAGAAACAGTAAAAAAAAAAAAGAGGAGATAGAAGAAACGCGTGTAAAACTTTAGTTCGTATCTCACTGATACAAACTTTCGCAACTGCGTCTTTTGTCAGCAAACGTGTCAGATGGTGATTCAACATCAGCAAGGCACAAATAAAGTGCGCCCTCCTGTGCAGACTTCTGTCTGCTGTGGTGAGTCAGCTCCATCCTCAGCAAGCATCCATGAAAAGTATCACAAACGCACACTGCAGTTAGTGTTGCTGCAGGAGGACGGAGGACTGATCCCAACCCTCTAATATTACCGTACATACTTTGAATAAATCATGCGTCAGAGTGTGTTTTAGACGCAAATAACTGTTTAATCAGGTGTATTGTGACGTGGCATCTGTAGACTGGACATTATGTCCTGTTGTCCTGGCATCACTTCACAGCCTGAGTGGGAAGAAGGAATGACAGACACTTAGAATCCTTGTCATTTCTATATGGAGAAGTGAGTATTCATATGAGAAGATCAAGTAAGGTACACTATATAACTGTCTTTTGAGACACTTTTACGCAATAGTATTTTTATCATAACAATACTTTTATGTAATTTCCAGCTTAGTATGTTTATTCATTCATTCTACTAGAGTAGCTTTGCATAATTAGCAGTAAAAAAAATACCTTTGTTTACTTTACACCGAGCTCCCCTTCAGCCAGGTACAACACTTCCCATAATGCAACTTTGTAAAGTTCTTCATTGGTCCCTTTGTCAAAGCCTTGGTGAACCAGGCTTTCTCTTCTGAGGAGGGAATCAGCACACCACAGTGCTAAACACTGTCACACACAGAGAACATAGGTTTTCCATATTGGCTCGATTTATGCTGTTGTCCGTATGCTGAGCCGCTTCATCAGGTGTTGCGGCATTTTTGTGGTCGGTGCATTGACGAGTGCAATAAGTGGTTTGTCTGTATAATAGCTGCAATGTTTCTGCATGTTACTGGCAGAGATGGAGTGTGAGGTCAGTTCCAGCTTGGGAAGAAATCAACCAGAAGCCACATCTGGTCATCGGTCCGTGCTGAAAGTGCTTTTTCTGTCTCTTTGGAAAATACTTGTGATATATTCCTGGTTAATTCCTTTCTTATGGGCGATTGGAAGCTTTCAGAAAAAAAATCTGTAATTTATGGCTGAAGCACTGCTTTGATTTTAAACTTCAGATCACTTAACTCAATTATCCACACCTCTTTCTCACCAAATATCATGCTCTTGGGTGCAGTGATATGACATGTCACACCGAGAGGAGGTGAGAAGTGAGTTTGCCAAGAAGCTGACGGTATGAGAAAGTTTTCAACGATGAAACGAAAGGAGTGAACTTTCCAATGCACATGTGACATCAAATCAAAGGAATGAGGACTTTACATTTTAGAGCTTTAATTAGATGCGGCCACTGGAAGTAAGCCATGTGTAGTACTTGTTCTCTGTAATTTAAACCAAGCAGGCATGAACTGTGAAGGAGTGTCCAGAGTGAATAAAACTATGGTTCAAGAATGTCTTGTAGGTCTGTCTTCTTTTATTGCCTTGTTTTTCCTCTGTTTGTCTTCCCTCCCTCTTCCTCTCAGGTCACTCAGATGTGTCAATGGCAGAGAGCACGATGTCTCCAGAGGAGATCGAGGTGGAGATGGCTCGTATCCAACGCCTGCGGGAAGTCCTGGTGCGCAGAGAGTCAGAGCTGCGCTTCATGTGAGTGTCTGTGTTTTTTCTGAGACCAGAGGTTCGCCTTTTTTTGAGGTTTTTTTTTTTTTAACCGAGACACAGTTGATACTCTTAATACAACACAAAGGCATGCGTGTTACTTCCTTCACACATACATTAAGCTTGGTGCTCAATATTTAGGGAAGCTGTCGATTTGTCCATTGATTATTCCGAGGGCTGGACATGCATGTAGCAGCTGAATGAGTCATCACTGATGGACTCACTGGCCGCTAAGCTTAAAGGATTATAGATCACTGCTGAAAAAGAAGTTTTAACAGCATTATATACCCGCTCAGTGTATCGTTTTAAAACTAAAAATGGAAATACAAGGCTTTGTTTATTTTTGTGCAAAACTATTTCCAAATTTCTCACCAATGAACCATGTATTTTGGGGGGTAACTGCATGTTTAGTATCTGCCCAGTGATGGTCGAAGTATCAGATGAAGCTGATAAAGATTTAAAAAATCCCACAGTGTTGCACTGTAATAAAAAGCCTACTTGCAGGGCTTAATTAGGCTACCATGCTGCTTATTGTTATCTCTCTGCTGTCCGTCCTCACGTGCAGGCACAGACACACCAAGTAGCAGATGGCGTGTCAAAGGTTGCTGGAATCTACTAATACCGATGAGAGAGTAAAACACAAGGCAGAGGAGGGAGATATATGGAGCGAGGGATCTAGGAGGGGAGAAAGGAGAAGGAGGGAGGTGTAAAACACAGCAACTGGGATACATGCAGGGAGGAGGAGGAAGGAGGCAGGAGGCTGTGGATGAGTCATCGTCCTGATCTATCACAAGGAGAATTAAATCTGCTCCACACACACACACCCACACACACACACACACACACACACACACACACACACACACACACACACACACACACACACACAC
>NW_005187466.1:2068676-2093978 GCF_000239375.1 Pundamilia nyererei | reverse complement strand
CACACACACACACACACACACACACACACACACACACACCCACGGACAGGGATTTAGGTAATAAAAAGGGAAAATGCCGAGGCCCCAAGGGTGAGACATGAGAGCTACAGGAAGCACAGAGAGCATGCAGGATTGATTTTTTTTGTCGTTGTGTTTCCGTCTCGACACACTTAACACACTCACTCCTGATGTGCGAGCTCGAGGCTATGAAATCTTAATGACAAGAACAAGAGCGGAGTTTATTCAACAACATCCAGCTAATGGTGATTATTTAGAGATTAACACTGAAACTGTTTGCTAATGAATTAATAAGTTCAGTGACAGAAATGAATTGAATGTGGGTAATTTATTCTGAATAATAAAAACCATTCAGAGTGCTTTGGTGGGCTCGCTTTTTAAAATGTTTGTTAACTGAATGTGTTTTGAATGGCTTTTTATATCAAGAGAAGTGATGTGAAGACTCTGTGTTGTACTGTGTGTTGTGCTCGAGGAAATTGTGGCAATCGTTTTTGTGTAGCAAAACTGATAAAATGGCAGGTTCGGAAATTGGCAGCTTTAGAGATAAAGTCAGAAAATTAGTTGCAGAAACCTAATTCTTCACCTCATAAAGACTTAATATAAAAAAAGCTCCGCTTGTTAGATTAGAAAATCCTTCAAACTAATTATCCAGCTCCTCTACATCAGATTATTATTTATTTTCTTCAAGATTCCTTATTATACAGTGTAGGTCTGCCTGACGCCATGTCAATCAGATAAATATGTCAGAAATGGAAGTGGAAGCAGCTAATAATATCAGTTTGTCTGTAATCTGATGGAAGCCAGTGCTTTACTTTTATTTCTCCCTTTTATCTTTTCAGGATGGATGACATTCAGCTCTGCAAAGACATCATGAGTTTAAAGCAGGAGCTAAGGCAGATTGTCGCAGTACCAGGTACAATTAACAGTCACTCATGGAAATTCTGCATCAAAATCAGGCGATAAAGAACTCACAGTTGTTCCTCTGCATGCAGAACTGTCCACACTCTCTGTTTAGACTTGACCAAAAATAGATCTTTTGATAGAAAGTGCAGCTCACAGGAGGCCTATCGCCTCTGCGAGTATCACACTGATTTATAGGACGTGTCGTAACAATAAACGACGCAGGATTGATTGTAAGACCCAGGGACACAGTGAAGTTATGAGGGAGAGATAAGCATACACACACTCACAAACACATAAACATCCATGCATCATCACTTTGAAGGAAACACAAGCTGAGGGAGGTTTTCCAGGCAAAGAGTCTAAAATGAATTTCAGTAAACACTCATTTACTGCCTGCATGTTTTCATTGTGCAAAAACGGAATCAAATATTAGCCTACAGTCACTTCCAGCGTTGCCTGTATCAGAAATGCAGCGAGAATGTGCTGAAGTGGCTGACTGACGTCAGCTGCATCGCACATAGCAACCCAAATGCGTATATGAGGCTATGCATAGAGAGAACCTGGCAACAGCAGGAAAACACGCCTCCTCCGAGCGCATGTACATCATGTGTCAGTGTGTGTCAGTGTGTGTGTGCAGGAGGGGCTGGTGTTGTGTTCAAGGATGCACACATGAGGATCAGGACTGACCTGTCAAACGCTGCCTGGATTTTATTTTACCACTTTGACAACCCAGCAGCATATACGAAATAACAGTAACACATCCAGCATGAGTAGTTCTAATTTAGCCTGTGTGAAGGCTAAATTTTCCCCGCAGCTTGAATGAAGTAAATCCCTGAAGGGAATCTGGGTCTCGACTAGTTTGATGTGTTTTTTTTTTAAAGAATTTTCTCATTTAAATTCCTTGTGTATTTGTGGAAAATTTATAAGGAATCTTCAATTTTGAGATCCAGATAGACTTAAAAAATAATCCCTTTTAATGGGCTCGGACTCACCTCTGACAGAATTACTTCTTTGGGAATGCGGCTAAGAAACAAGAAACCAAATCAGTCAAATAGCCCCCTTTGGAAGAATTGAAAAAGTACAGCACAAACGTAAATCAGATTAAGACTAGTATATAACTAGTTTTGCCAACATTGATCAACATAGAAGGCTGCGCGAGAAGAACAGAAGTGTCTTGAGTTGAGGTGTGTTTTATTTTTTTCTAGCTTTAATTCATAGGAGAGAAGATATGTTACTTTCTTATCACATAAATTATTAATAGGATCGCATTATAACATAGTGTTCCTTTTATTTTGTCCACTTGCCACCTAGTCTGCACTGCCCTGTAAAATCTCACTGACATTCCCTTGTGCCAAAAGTGTTGCATATGCTGTTAAGGGGGTTCTGGTATCCCATTACTCCACTCCAGGACAAAAGGAGTCATGTGACAGACCCAGCTACCTCTCCTGCGCCTGCTCCTCTGACTTTGGATTATGTCTAACCCGTGCATCCTTCAGGCTGTCCTGCCCCCTGGGAGCTTCGCTCTGTAGCTGCACTGCTCCATGTTAGAAAAAGCTGGTTTTAACAGTCATTTTTCATCCGCTTTTTCTCAAATAGCCTAGATATCAGCATTTCCAGACAGCCTACCTCTGCAGCCATGTGTCGATGTGTCCTTTTCTGTTTTTACATACATCTGATTTGGTCTGTTAGTGTATATTCTGTGCTTTGGAGTGTGAAGGTTAGCTCTTTGAGGCAGGACAATTCTGATGCTTGCAGATGCTTAATCCTTCAGCCAGCAAAACTAAAAAGAAGGCTCACAAACATTTGCATAATTGAGTGAGTGCCTTATTTGTTATAAATTATGCGTGAGTCAGAATTAAGGATCTGTTTTGTGACGTGACTCAGTGTTAAAGAGAATCTGACATTCCTGTAGGGTCGGTCTGTAGACATCAGATGAGTTGCTGCTGTCCGTCTTATTTTCTTCCTTGTTTTCCCCCCAGAGAAAGAAAAAACCAAGAAGCACAGGCAGCGAGAAGAAGAACTGATCCTGAAGATCCATAAACTGGTGCAGAAGAGGGATTTTCTGGTCGACGATGCCGAGGTGGAGAGATTAAGGTACGGCCCTCCTAAGCTCTGAGCACAGCTCATATCTGGGATGACGTCTCTGTGTGCTGACTGTCTGTTTACTCAGATACCGCTGGCTGTTTATTTCTTCATTTGATCCTCATAGAAGAGTTGAGAAACAGCAGGAAGGAGACTCATTAGAGTAAATGTGTAGCGCGAATGTGAACTTGACTGAAGACGGCGAGCAGGGGTCACTTCATCATCACAGCAGTATTTAGCTGTGTGTGTGGGAGGGAGGCTGACTGATGACTGTGGCTCTGCATTGTCTGCTCCCCCAGATAACCCACAGAGTGTGACACAGAGATAACTTTCAGATAGGCAAGATAATGGGTTTAAATCACAGCGTGAACAAATGTCTGTGGGACTCAAAAGATTAATTTTGAAACTGTGCCTTCAGATTGTTCTGGGTTATTTCGGTGTCATTATAATCATTTTTTGTGACAGTACTGAGTCACAACCAAAGAGTCTTAAAAGTGATTATCTTCTATCAAAATCAATGCCACATGTAGCATTAGATTACGTCCAATCGTGTGTTCTCTTTAATTTCAGGTAACAGAGCTGCAAAGATAAATCTTTAATTTTACAGTCTACTGGGTCTACTGGGAGTTTTCCCCCACAGACATCTCTAGAGTTTATTGAGAAGATATCCAAAATGCCTTGCTGAAGCCCGAGGTCAATAGCCAGACTGCTTTAGGCTCATAGGAAGGCGAAAGTAATTCAAATAATAACTTGTTACAACACTATGCTGAAGAACATGTCTGAACATACAACATATTGAACCTTGAAGCAGATGAGCTGCAGCAGCAGAAGACCACACCAGGTGCCACTACTGTCACCTAAGAGCAGGAATCTGAGGCTACAGATTGTCAGTTGGGCTGCTGCTGGTTATGTAATGATGTGAGGGATATTTTTATGATACTTCGGGGCCATTAGTACTAATTAAACATGGTTTAAAATGCCACGTCACCCGAGTATTGTTGCTTACCGTGATTTCCTGAACTTTACTCAAATTGTCTCTGCAGTCACCCGATCTCAGTCCAAAAAAACACCCCTGGGATGTGATAGCATCATGGATGTGTGATGCCATCATGTCAATATGGACCAAAATCTCTGAGCATCATGTTGACAAGCTGTTTGTTGTGCTACAAGAATTAAAACAGTTGTTAAGGCAAAAGAGGTTCCATAATGTTACTAGTAAGGCATCAATAATGGCGTGGCTGGCGAGTGTATGTTTCTATATTTCCTATAAATTTGTTCAGAGGAAGCATATTGAAACAAAAATTCTCATTTAGGTCAGCAGATGTCATTTTGTTGAGTGTTTGAAGTCCTGTACAAAACTAAATGGTAGCCAACAAGGGTGCAGAGCAAGCTCCTTCCTAATATAATTTAGTGAGATACATGATTAAGTGTCTGAAAGACAGAGCAGATACAGAACCTAATAATAATCTTAATTTGTACTTCAATAAGGATGAAAGCACATTTATAGATCCTGATGACCAAAACGTCAAAATGTAGACCAGAGAAGGACAGAAAATTTTTTTATTATGCCTCTCTGGCTTCTGTATTCCAGCCAAGTATCGGTTTTCTTTTTTCGCCTCTTTTTGTCTTTAAATATATTTAAAACTGACCTCCGCCTCAAAGTGAAATTAACAGAAAAAATGGATTATTTGTTGATTTCTTCATCTTCATATTTTATTGCAGTTTGAAGGTTACAAGAGCTCATGACTGCTTTGAAAACAGAAATATTGGATATATAAAATGTGCTCAGTAGAGCTTACATTTTATTACTAAACTAATTATAGTTAATTCAGGACCACTGTAGTCCAAGGATTATTATTTCACTGAGCAGTAATTCATGTTTAGCAGCGTAGCTCTGTTCTGGAAGAGGCGCTCAAAATATTCTCAGCTTAGCTGTCAGCTGATCGGGTCTGGACTGTATTTGACAGATTTCTTTTGGACTAGTGTGAGTCCAGATACTGGTGGAGTTGATGTAGTTGGGCGACCGTAGCTCAGGGGGTTGGGAAGCGCATCTGTAACCAGAAGGTCGCCGGTTCAATCCCCAGCCTCTCTGTCCTGGTCGTTGTGTCTTTGGGCAAGACACTTTACCCTACTGGTGTTGGCCAGAGGGGCCGATGGCAGCCTCGTTTCTGTCAGCCTGCCCCAGGGCAGCTGTGGCTACAACCATAGCTTGCCTCCACCAGTGTGTGAATGTGAGAGTGAATGGGTGCCTTGAAAAGCGCTATATAAATCCAATCCATTATTATTAGTAAAGTCATGGAAACTTTGGCATCTAGGAGGATGAAGTGATGATTGAGGAGGTTAAACGTTGGTAGGTCTGAAAAGGAAGACTGACAGAAGGAGCAGAGAGTGATTGACCTGAAGAGTGTGAGCAGAAAGATAACATGACAAGTACAGTGATGTCAAAAGAGTGAAAGAAGCGATTTTGACAGAGTGGGAAAAAGAGGCAAGAAGGAGAAAGTGACAAATAGAATAGAAAGAGACAGAAAGTGTTCATACATAGTCGGATAAAGACAGGAAGGAGCTGAACTGACTCCAAAGCTTCAAAACAAGTATATATGTTCCACTAGTGTATGTAGGCAGTGAGAGTGGATAACCCTGATATGATTCTGGCTGACCACGTGGCAGCCAGTTAGATCAAAGTCTGCACAAAGGAAGGGGAGTAACAGAGATGAAGCCTGTTTTTATGAAAGATAAGTCTGTAGTTGCTCAAAGTAATAAAAAAAAACCCTGGTTGTTTCAGACAGTAGGCTTCACCAAGGCCCACTATAAGATGAGGATTGTCTTGAACTGTAAAGCATGTGTGCTCACTCTAATAGAGATTAAGAAGAAAAATGCAGAGCTTGAAATGAACAGACGAAGGAATTTTAAAAGTTGGTAGTCTCTTAAAACAAAATACCCCCCCAGATTTGAAAATACCAAAAACTGTGGCGCAGCCATGCTGTCCTGTCAGTCAGTCAGTCCAGTAGTGCTGCTTCAGTCAGATAAAAGCAGACATTTTCTGAATTTCATTCAGACTAAGATGTGGATGTTTTGTACCTCAGGGAAAAGGAGGAGGACAAAGAGATGGCGGAGTTCCTCAGGCTGAAGCTGATGCCTCTGGAACAGAAGCTCAAAGTCACACAGAGTGAGTGAGAGGTTAAAAATAACTCATGCACACCATCTTAAAGAGACAAGAGCATTGTATGTGATTATGTCTCTTTTTTTCCCTCTCCCTTTACGACAAGATCCTCCAAAGCCCAAGAGACAAATCCCTGAGCCGCCTCCCAACAAGCCATCCATCACCAAGTCAGGAGCGGCCATCATTAAGGACTGCTGCGGAGCCACCCAGTGTGCTGTAATGTAACTGACCCAAACCTGCTTATGGCCCCGACCCTGTGTCAGACACCGCACTTACATCACACGACATGACGTACATCACTTCCTGTTACTCGGAGAGTCGCAGTCAACCACGAAACTGTTCAGGTATCAGATTCGTAGCTTAGTTTGCAAGAGGTTGGGAGCTGATCCCCGGTCGGTATTTAAGGGAAACTTTTATAGTAAGGAGCTTTTAACCAAGACCATGAAATAAAGGGAAAGGAAGCTGTGAAGAGAACTGTAAATAAAAACTATGTTGAAAGTGTTGATTTATTTATTCAGTCAGTTTTCAGATTGGTTAATTCCATCATGACAGGTTCAATGAGGATGGATCTCATCTGCAGAGCTACAAGCACAATGTCCATAAAGTGAACTGAATGCTGGGGTTCTCTGACAGGAAGGGAAAAGCTGATGTCTGACGACGGGTATTCATTCATTTAGTGCTTAAAATCCAACCAGTGAATCTCTCAGTTGCTACATTTTATCATTTTCCCCAGGTGGGACAAACACAAGTGGCTCTGAAAAACAATATGGCTCCCTGCCAAGGGACTTATGCAAACTGATTTATATATGCTAATGAGGAGAGGGAGCCAGTGGATGATTTTTTCTACAAGTGCTGAGCAATATTATCAAACAGCAGTTTAATTCTTAAGGCATTTACAAATTAAACAAAGACTTAATGCTGAACAAACTAAGTTGCCTCTTTTCCACTGACGTGCTGCCAGTGCCCGTGTTGAACTGGTTCTGTATGACAGAGACTGAAGTCAGTGCCAAAAATCTGATACAATACTGTTGCCAAGCCGGAAGTTGAAACCACTAACGTCAGGGTGGAGATACAAGAAATATAGAGATTATTCACCTGCAGATTCTGTCCACAGTACCCCCCACCCCACTGAAATTACTCCAACCTTTGCTATATAGCATCCGGTTCATTCTCAAACCTGTGGAAATGTCAGCTGGTTCGCAAAGGCTCTATGCAGCACGGCATCAGTGGAAACCAGATTAAAAATGAGCTTATATTGGGCTCAGTGCTAGTTAGCAATGTGCGTCCTATAGGAGAGGTCCAATTATGTTTCTAGAAGTCTTCAAAAGGACAGTTTTCTCTATCCAATCTGGAGTGAGATCACAGAGAATCATCAAAAGAAAACTCTTATATATCAGAACAACATTTAAATGAAAATATGATGGGAGAAAAGTTTACAATTCATTTTGAGATAAAAAAAAAATCCATTTACATCTTGAGGTGTTCTGGGGAGTCCTCTAAATCAAATGTTATAGATGGTAGTAGAATAAAACTGGAACAAAAATGCATCTAAACTTTTTCCAACACAATTTATAGAGAGTGCCAACTAGCATCCAGCCTAATGACTCACCTTTATAGTTTTCAGGAACCCCTTTCATGATGACTTTAATGCCTGTATATGCCAACACTTGATCTTCCATCATCACATTTACCCTCCTCCCAAAATCAGCACATCAGAGGCCATATTAAGATCTGCATCATCAGCTGCCAGGAAGTGTTCACTGTGGTAGTGAGACATCATTCATCATCATTCTGGATATTGCAGAGAAACAACATGCATCCTTTGAACTTAAGTCTTGCATTTTTAAAATGATAAACTCCAGGAAATGAATGCAACTCTGCTGTAAATGCCTCCAATAGATGGTGTGTGTGTTTGAGTGTATTTAGGACTTTAGTGTGACTCATGTCAAGCAAAGTGTTGCTCTCTGTCACTTTACCTTTGTTCTGATAACTTAGCATTCTGTAGTTGTAGTGGATTTATGAAGGTCCTAATGTCAAAGTATTGAACAAATATGCAGAAAATAAGCTGAAACTACCTGTACATATATGTTTAAATAAAGAGCATCTTTCAGGAACTCACTGTGTGTATGTTTGAATAATGAGAAGAGGCAGAAATGATGCTTGTGAAATTTATTAACGCAAATCTTTTTTGGTCCCTTCAACAATGTGACTGTTACAGCAACTTTAGGTGCAGCACAGTGGTAAAACAGTGCAGTACAAGGAAGGGGAGGGGGAAATTAGTTGGGCAGTTTAAAAAGAAAAAAAGGTTAAAGGACACTGCTGAATAAATCAGAGAAGAACAACAAATGTGCAATATTAAAGTTCAAAGTAAGACAAGGTGAGATACACAGGCAACGAAGAAACTTGTTTAAACCACCATGCAAACGCCTCGCATTCATTAAACCAAAACTATGCATAAGTGCATATGTTGACTGGTATAAGAGCCTTTCATTGATGTAACTGAATCAAAGTGAAAACGAAATAAAATCAGAGGTAGTTGTCACTGCAGTACACCGAGGAGCTGCTAGGGTTTGCTCAAATTCACTAAAAAGTAATGTCTTCATTTCTCGTACGCATTTTAAGCTCGTTTCTATCATTACCACTTCTAAATAATGATTTTGAACCAATGAGTCTTTAATCAAAGTGGCTTCCAGACAGTCAACAAAACCCTGCAGGAGAGATAAACAATAACAGCCATAATTAAAATCATTTTGATTTGTATGTCAGACATTTTGGTGAGTTGTTAGGGGAAATCTTTCAATTCATGTCTGACAGAAAGACTCATGTTATGCTTCGAACACTGACTAAACAGGCAGAGAACGCAAACTAACTGATTAAATGGGCTGCTGCCCATTCTCTAAACTTTTCTCTGAACAAAAACAGCTTCAACCCTCTGACTTCAGTGGCACCCTGGTCGTGCTCGACGTCACAGGCAGTCAACATTGTTTGGTGGCAATTCAGTAGCCAGCAGCCTGGTAAATGCTCAAGACAAACGAAATTTGAGAAAACTAACCCACAACAGTAAGTTAAAACTGCTATTAAAGTGGGTGGGGAGGTAAAGATGGTGAGTCCTTTCAGCACCGGGGCAGATACAAACCATTGTAAAAGCCCGGCAGATTCCAGAGAGCCTCAGAGGGGCCTCTGTGTGCACATCAATCTGTTCAGGAGGCTTCCCAGAGCCCCCTATGCTGTTCCTCAAACCCATCACCGATCACCTTCTTTCCCTAAAAACTCAACTATTCAGTCTCATTAAAAATCATAAGCTCAGGAGTGCTCACCGCTCCCCTCAAGATCTCAGACCGAGTGGATCACCAGTGATACAGCGGCGACCAGCTCCAAGGTTAAAGCAACAAACCTTGAGCACTTACAGTATACAGCAGCTGCATGGGGTGATGCCAACTCTGGGATCTAAACATCACGGTGGAAATAAAGACTGGTCTTAAAAAAACGTCTTTACAATCCTTCTGTTTGCCTCTGCTTCTCCTGGAATTACACCATGCATAAACTCAGTTATGCACAACATACACATTTCACACCACCTACTCCAGTGTAAACCACACACACACAGACAAAATACTAAAACAAAACACACACACACCCCGGCTGCTGACTAAAGACAAAGCTTAAGTCAGTTTCTGCTGACTAAGCACGCTCATGGCTGAAATACTGAAGTGCCTTTTTTTTTTTCTTTTTAATAACTTTTGAGGCCTTCGTTAGAGGCCCTGAAGACACAAGCCAAAGTCTTTGCTATAAATTAAGTGAACATACAACAATAAAAGTTCCGGAGAGCAGCAATTGTTGCAAAACCAAAACTGTTCAAAGACCGACAGCTTCCACAACACAGTCTTAACAGTTAAGACCTGGCTTCTCTTTAGTCCCAGCATTTAATTGCCACTCAATCCGCTACACATTTAAGCCAAACTCTTCTACCGGTGACCAAATACTCTACACAGTACAAAAAGGAACTGAACTCTATGCTGAGGCTACTTCCTTACACAGACAAAATACAGAAGAATATCTGATTAAAAAGCAATTTCTTTAGAAACCTGAAAGAAACAGGTGGATGCTTCAGCTGCTAGTTTGGGTCAACATATCTGGGGTAAGCTACAAAGAAAGTTCTAAATGAAATTTTATATCTTGGAGATAAAGCAAGGAAGTATTTATGAAGGTTTCTCAATGTGGTTCATTAACAAAAATCTCTTTAAAAACCTTCGTGTATTTTTGTAAACAGTGAATACCTACACTTCTTTGATGTAATACAGAAAACCTAGTTACTCATCCCTAGCATTTCTCCCATTGTTTTCTACCACTTTGTTCACAGTGACAACAAACTCAGCTCATTCACTGAAAGTGTTCAACACAATATGGCTCTAAACTGAAAATGCACATTCATGGATATTAATTGCCCTTGGGAGGAAACTAAACACACGTTAGAGCAGATGACATTTGGCAAATCAGAATTGCAGAAAGTCTGCAAGAAGCAAATCAGTTTGGTGAACTTAGAAGACTGAACTGAAAAAACAAACCAAAAACTAACTAAAATGGCACAAATGTGATGACGAAGAATGCAGAATGCAACAGCCTGTTAGGACAAAGGGTCAAGACCAATGCTCTTCTGTGTTATGTGTTTAGTGTAGCCGTTCAACTCTTTTATTTAGAGTTACACTGTATGTAAACTTGTATTGCTGTATGTGAGACTGTATGTGTATATATGAGAGGATCAGAGGCCTGCCGTGAATGAGAAGTTGGCTGCTAATTTGATTCTACTACGTGAAGCTCTTCTGCTGGGACTGTCCATGGACAGGAGGGTCTTTGTGTCAGGTGGTGGTGGTGGTTCTCTGGGGTCTGCAGAGTCATCTGTGCTGCCATCACGCTTTGCAGGTAGATCAGCTGTGACGTCTGCCAGTGCCACCACATGTTCAAACAATACAAACAAACAAGCTCACACTTAACTACAGATGGAAAAGGTGCAAATAAGACTGAGCCTTTTAATTTTATACCACAAAAACAGTATAAATCAGATGGACCACCTGTTGGTAGTGGAGGAGTTCTCTCCTCAAAGTGAATCAGATCCGCCTGCTGGACGACAACGGGGTCGGGGTGAAGCTGAGGCGACGGTAGGCAGGATGGAACAGGGCCACACAGCAGGTCCACTGGAGACGACAGACACAGCAGCTCTGACTCGGCAGCTGCATCAGCACCTGGAAGGTAAAACAAAATAAAATCAATTAAAAAGGCTGGCCAACACACGAGGTCTCAACAATAGCCAATTAAGAGGAGGAGAGGATGATGCAACATCAAAAAAACTGAAAACTGAAAAAAAAGGCATTGAGCTTTTTTCACCATGATTTTTTTTGTAAAGCTAAGAAAAAGCTTATTTCAGAACTCCTGCCTTTCTTCAGTATATCTTTAAAGACTACAAAAACCTTGAGCAGTTATGTATGACTTCCATTACCTGGACTCTGAGCTCCAGATGTTGCACTGCTAATCGGGCTGTCTCTCGGGCTCTCAGTGTTCTCCGGCTGGGGGCTGTTGGAGACTGAACAGCTTGGTTTTGCTACAACACACAGACAAAGCACTTTAATTACAATTTTCTTACAATGCACAGCCGCCATCTCATGAAATCACAACCCAAAAATCACCTTTTAGTTTGATCACTTCAGTCAGCACAGTGGAGCATGTCAGTAACCTAAAGTTCAATCTGAACTTTCAATAAGAAAGACTCCCAACACCTTTACCTTTCATATCGTTCTTCAAAACGATAATCCTCTTGTGACCATGCCCTTTGATCCAGATCACCTGATGAGAACAAATCAGAAACTGAATGGTGAGAACTGATAGAAATAAACAATTATCACAAAAGTTCAGGACATTAACAAAAGCGATCAATAGAGAAAAGGTTTAAGAGTTTATTTAGATCAGTGTTGCCCACACAAAGATTACTTGGGCTGGTTGCCCATGTCTATTATCAGCCACCAAAGTGTATAAGGTTAAGAATATTTTCTACTATGAACACAACCATGTGCCATCCCTTTACTAGTGAACTGCTCTTCCTGTCTTGCATTTTTCCCCCACTATATAGCGTTCTTGTCCGGTTGCCATACGGTGATATTTAATATTTATAACCTTCCCTAAAATGGATTTTTGACTCAAGCTCCACCATCTTAGACGGTGCTGGTGACATTAGTCCGTCTCCTACAAACTGGAGGTCCAATCTCACCAGAACCTGCAGCAGGTGGAGAACTACTTCATATATGCCCTGAACTACTAAGCTGAGTTCAGAACTTGGACTACTATCATCAGCAGGTAAAGATGCCAAATGTCCTTGGGCAAGATACTAACCCCGTGTTTGCCTACTGGTGGTGGTCAGAGGGCCCGGTGGCGCCTGTGTCCGGCAGCCTCGCCTCTGTCAGTGCGCCCCAGGGCAGCTGTGGCTACAATGTAGCTTGCTATCGCCAGTGTGTGAATGTGTGTGTGAATGGGTGAATGACTGAATGTAGTGTAAAGCGCTTTGGGGTCCTATGGACTAGAAAAGCGCTATACAAATGCAGGCCATTTACCATTAAAGATTAATTCATCCACATAAGGAGATTCTTGAGAGGGAGCTGAGTTTTTGAAGGAGAGAAACAAATACAAGCTGTTTGGGAGTCCACACTCATATGCACACATAAGTCCATGTCACATATAAGGTGCAAATCTGAATGAAAGCCTGTTCATGTTTTAGAATGATTCCTTACAGAGGAGCTCCAGTCTCTACTGCAGTAACTATACCTGTGGAATCGCACTGAGCAGCTCATCAACGCTGGTGTACCCACAGAAACGTGGATCAAGGCTGCAGCCTGTGAATTTGTTGTATGCTCCGTGGAACTCAGTCAGGAAGATCTGGTTGTAATGGTAGGTGTGGAGCAGCGCGCGTACATTACGAGCAAACTGGTAAAGCCTGGTTAGCCTCACAAATTCTTCCCCATGACTGCTGGCAGCTTGAGTGGTATCATCAGTTTCCTCGTGGTACAGCTGTGAAAAGATGATGATTATGGATCAAGCACAGTAAAAGTATTGAAAAAAAACAAACAAACAAAAAAAAAAAACCCAAAGAAAACTCTCGTACTCACCTCGACCAGGTATGGAAGGCTCTTCAGTAACTCGCTGAGAGAAAGGAACCCATATTCACATGGGTTTAGCGCAACTCCGTGAACGCTTAGGTAATACTGGCTCAGCTCCTCCACCTTCAAACCTTTGGTGATGTTCTCATCTTCTTGGGACATGAGCAGTGCCAGTAGCTGTGAGGTCAGAGAGCGCAGAGACTTCCTGTTGATCAGCTGCACTTCCCGACCATCCGCGCCATCCACCACCTTTCAGAAATGCACAAAGTGGGTAGTTAAGACACATTTTCAGATATTCTTAAGTTATATGAAATGAGACTTTTTACCGTTTACTGTGATTTTAAAAACTTTATAACCTCCAGGATGACTGACAGGACTTGTGCGAGACTTCATTTTGTGCATTTAATAAACTGGCTAATTTATAATGAAGACAAAACCCCTGAAACAACAAATCTATTAATTTTATTTTTAGCAGACATGACCACATGCTTCTGCCTTTACAAAAAACATCTGACTGTCAAGTGAAGCTCTATTTTTATTATTTTATTAAACTAAGCAACAGCGAGCTTTTCAGCAGATAGATTTACACGGCTTCCCCTGGGGATGTTTTCTTCTTTACCTTGACAACATGGCAGAGTTTGGTCAGCAGAGCAGGCAGGGAGCTTGCGTCGAAGTCTTGCAGGCGTAGCCCGTAACCAAAGGTTTTGCTGTACTCTGTGAGCAGCTGACTCACAGGCAGACTGGAGTTTTTCTGAGCCCGAAGCAGCTTGACCAGCTGAGCTGCCAGAGCTTTGATACGTTCAACCTCAGTGAGAGACAGCACTTTCTCCTCACCGCACTCCAGCACCTGATGAAGGACGAGGGCATTAAATGGTAAGTTTGTTTTTCATGAAGACCAAGAGTCCCAGACATCATAATTATATTTACAAAGACAGTTCTATCCAAGCACTCAAGGGAGATGCAGGAAAAAGAAACCTGGCCTGATCCACTGACTGAAATCAAAAGGCATGGCAAATCCTCTTAAGTGAAAAATAACCCCATGCCATTCGTTCCCAGAAGTCTCATCACCAAAGCAGCATCAGTTCACTGTGACTGATGCTGGCAAAACTTCTTATGCTGTGTACATACTGGAAGTGATTCGATCGTCGTGCATCGCCTTGGCCAAAAGCAAAAACCTACTGCACGCCACACTCACCATCAGGACATCAGGGATTGCTTCAAAGAGCTCAATGAGCTTGGTGAACCCATAGTGGCTGAGCTTACACTGGCGACCAAAGTGGTGGTGGTAAGTTGGTATAAACTTGCTGAAGGGCATTCGACAGTGAGGCTGGTGGCGAAGCAGGTCCACCACCTCCTTCCCAAACTGCTTGGTACGCTCCAGTTCTTCCATAGTACGCTCTAGTAAAGAAAAAAAGAAAACTACTTTAGTGATAGGCAACCAAAAAGAAATGCATCATTAAAATAAAATACGGTTTCTCTGGTTAACAGTTTCTGCAGGTAAGTAGATCCTTTTTTAAACTCAAGTCTAATGCGCTTTTAAATTCTACTTCCAAATTGACAGTTATGCACTCACCCCTCTTAGGAACTGAGATGACTGTGTCGGTGGGCTGTTGTGTGATGGTGATGGTGGTGTCAGGGATCTCCGTCAGCAGATCCATCAAGTCACATATCCCATAGTCAGTTACTCTCCAGTCTCTGGAGAAGCACCTGATTCACAAAAGAATGCATTACAGCACCCACACCACTAATAATTCAAACAGTTTTTCCGCTCCTATGAAACTAACACACGTGTCCTATTTATGTTTAATTACCAATGGTATGCCTGCATGAAGTCCTTGATTGCCACTTGTTTGCTGGCTTGAAACTTAAGCAGTTTAAGCAGGTCTTGGGTGAAGCGTTTAACTTGAGCTCGGTGAGTTAGAGTCAGTAAACGCTTTGTACCCATACCCAAGATCTGTTGGTTAGAAAAATGAAAAACGTATAAAATAAACAAAGACAACATGAACAAAGACAACATGAACAAATACATTGTTCAATCGGAAGATCATCACTGGGTGGTCCTCATTAAAAGTACCTGCAGAACATGTGGCACAGCCTCGAGGAGCTCCAGCAGCTTAGAGAAGCCGTAGTCGGAGACGCGGCACTGCTTGGCAAAGTGATGATGATATGAGGGAATGAATTTGCTGATTGGCATTATGCATGACGGCTGACTTTTTAAGAGGTCAATAATCTCTCGGCTAAACTGGATGAGCTGTGGATTGCCGACTGGACTCTTGCAGCGTTGAATCCATGGCTCTGTGTGACAATTTAAAAATAAAATAAAATAAATTGTTAAGGTGAAATGGGCTGCCTGAGCTAAACGCAAACTGCCTGATAACTTTACAAGAACTCATATCAGATGGTTAAAGAGTTTAAAACAAAAAACCAACAAAAAAAACCCCCAAAACACACCCAAGATGAGAGGTCTGAACCGCACTATGAAAAATGAAAATGAAACTCCAATAAAAACCAGATTTGTAAATATACCTACCAGAGTTTGGCACCGGAGGTTTATTGTTGATCCACTTGATGACTTTGAAACCATTTTGAGCTGTGACTACTGTGATACTGGGAACACAGGTGACGAGGTGCTCCAGAGGAACACCACCTTCCAGTGACTCATTGCCAAGCTGAAGTGGTCTGAATTTTGCTGCATAACAGTCTGGAAAACTAAATGGAAATTAAACTTTTTAATAACTTTATAACGACAGAAAATATATTCTAACGTTAAAAATGCGTACACGTAACAGGTAATAAACCAGTTCTTACCTGAGGAGTGGAAGTGTGCCCTGATGTGACTGCAACAGACTGTGGACCTCTGAGGCTAGTGTGCTCAGAGACATTACAACAAAAGGGATTTTATAGGAATCAGGGTCAAAGTCGGCCTCACTGCAAAAAAACAAAAACAAAAAAACAACAACAGTCAGTGATGGAAAAAGGTCAACTTACGCTACAATATAAAGGTTTCGAACTGTTGTATACCTGAAGTCCTGCAGTGAATAGTGCTGTCTGCAGACAGGTTCATGGTACTCCAACTCCTCAAACACAACAGGACTCCCACTTGCTGAGGAGGAGCCCTCCTGGGATTGGGAAGATCCCAGTGGACTCTGACGTATTTGGCTGTTGGACAGAAGGCACACAAACCTTGAGCCTCCCTGCTCCCGCACTGCAACCAGCTCTGGGAGCCGATACAGATCGCCAACCACGAGCTTACGGGAATATCTGGAGAGAGCAGGGCAGAGTTGGAGTATATACTTTTACTACATTTTTTTGCCATCTCATTTTTTGAATGCTATACTCAAACACCAAATGTGTATGCAAAAATTAGACAATAACGAGTTTAGAAAGATACTGACTTTTTCTCATAAATCTCAGTGAACTTGAAAAGAGGAAGGCAACTGGCAGGAGCATCTTGAAGAATGGAGATTATCTCTGGGCTATAAAATAACAACCACAAATGTCACCACGATAGACCAAACAACAATTTAAATTTTTAAATTTCACAATGTAACCAACATATTAAAGCTCCAAACTAAAATATATATAAACTGTACCCGAGCATGGCAAGAGATTTGTTGCTGCCACCGGTGATCAGAGACACCTGAATGCGTTTGCCTCCGATCTTGTAACGGTGTAGGCCGCTGACTGCACTAATGGCCTGCTGCAGGGACATCATCTGAATTGTGGCCTTCAGCTGGTAGTCAGTGTGGGGGCTAAGCTCCACACTTTTTACCTAAACAAAACAAGTTATACCACAAAGTGATTTTGAGAGGAAAGGGTAGGTAAAACATATACAAACTACTTAGATGTGAGCAGAACACAGATATGCATTGCATGAAATATTGGCATAATTTGACTACGCTTTACCCTTCCGTATCGGGAGAAGGTGTCATTTAAAGTTTGCTGCAGATCCTTGCGAGACATTCTGTAGTCCAGGTTGGCAACCTGGATCTCTGCTCCCTCTGAGAAAGGCTCAGAAGCTTCAGAACAAGGGCTACGAGGGGCAGCAATCAGAGGTGAGGAACGGCTGGATAGGCAAGGGGATGCACTCCTTATGTTAGAGAATGGAGAGATGCAATAAAAACATAATTAAAATTACATTTATCATTACGCATGGTTTATAATTTGCATGCAGCAGGAGGTAACCTGGAAGACCAGGAGCCCTGAGATAAGACGAGGGGGCTGAAGCTTCTGTGTAGGTTCAACTTGCTGAAGGCGGAGGGTGTGCTAATCTGGAACTCCCCTGAGTTCCTGTCCACTTGGTCAACAGGGGATTCAGTTGTACTTTGAGGGCTGGAGTCCTCTCTGCTATACAGAAAGATGAACAACAGGCACATGCAGATAAACAACATGACGCAAACATGACAAACATTTTATTTTCAGTTGAAAATTTATTCCCGCCATCTCTGTGTGTACCTCTGGCTGTAGATGGATTCTACAGTGAGACCAGGCTTAGTTAGTTGCTCCAGTGCTCCAGCCTCACCATTATTCTGGGTCGAAGACGAGGCAGCACATCCCTTTTCCAAGTGCTGAAAGTTCATTCTGGCCTTCCCCTCCAAACTGCCCAGCTCCTGGATCAAGCAGGGAAGGCAGAAGTTAAGTTGTAGATATTGACCTGCTAGATAATGGTCGTATCCATCCTGTCCATGTGTGGAACAGGATGGTCAAGTGATTAGTTCAAGTAGTTACAAAATACGAATACAAGCAGAACAGAGAAACTCAGAAAAGACCATGGACTGCTGTTTAACTAGGGATGTACATTCAAAATGCCAAAGAAAGGAAAAACTGCTTTACCGTAGAGCTCATTTTCATGGAATTTCTTACATATTAAAAGCAATAATAATAATTTATAATTAACAAAAAGGTTTTAGATTGGCACCAAAGAAAATCTCCAGGACTATGATCAAATATTTTAGACATTTTTTATTATTTTTCTCCAGATTACAATATATTTTTGTTTATCAAACAGAAATTTCATAGACGTCAGTTAAGTAACGTAACTACGTAACTGTGCTTGCTTATGTTCTAAACTCACGAAGGGCCCATACTGAGCCAAGGACAACTTGTATTTTTTTAATTAACTTGACTGCATTAAAGGGTGTAACACTGTAAATTGCTCTGATATAAAAGGAATACTGAGCCAGTGCAAACTTTTCTGCTACTTGCCCTCGCAGCAATGAGAACAGCACACTGAAAATACTGTGGTAGTCCCATTGCGTTTGTTTTATTGTGAGCCTCAAATATAAAAACCTCTAAGGCTTTATATAAAAAAACAAACAACAAAAAAAACTAACAACAAAACAACAACAAAAAACCTAGGCTTTAATGTCTTCATTCAATTTTGGTGCTTAAAGAGAAATCTTAAATTACATTTTCTCCTTACTGTTTAACTACAAAGAGACTTAAATGTCCATCCCAGTTAATTCATGGGTCAGCTCCCCCCCCATTTGTCACACTGGTTACAAACAAACCAGAAAAAGACAAACCGAATCAGCCACTAGAGGTCATTTTTAATCATAGTAGAAATCAGCACTGTCCAAATTTCTCCAAAAGTAAATTCATTAATTTGAAAAATAGAAAAGAAAAGAAAGCGCTTATAGCAGCACATAAAGCAGAACCTGGACAAAACACACAAAATGGTAGCTCACAAACTACATCAGCACTGATATACTGAGCAAAACCACAGACACAAAGCTATATGGCGTTCATGCAATAACACCATGACTGACGAGCAGGAGAGGAGTGGATTAATGAAGGACAAGCAACACATATTACATGCGCAGGCAAAAGGCAGGAGCTAACAGTTACAAGCTGTTAGTCAAAGCAGCAATTAGAAGGTCACTGGGGGGGAGGAGAAGCTACAGTGATTTACAAAGCAGCCCAGACAAAGAGAGATGGCAATGGAGGCTGAGGGGAAGCAGGCACAGATGAGTCTGCTGACCTGATGGGGCTTGGCTGGAGCACCACCGGGAGGCCCACTGCAACCCCTCCTGGGGCTATAGGGCCTTTCAGCCACCGGACCAGGGGTGTGGCAGGGGCGGGTTGCTCGCCGTGGCCTTCTGGGTGACCTGGGTGTCTCCAGGGGCAGAAAAGAGAAGGAGGCTATAGATGGGGGAGGGCCGAACATTGAATCCTGGGTTTGAGAGGTCCGGGCCAGAGTCTGAGGCAAGTGATGGGGCTGAGAACGAAGCTCAGACTCAGGACTTGCATCGTCTCTGGGCCGCGGGGAGAAGGAGAGGCTGATTCTGTGGCCAAACACATCCTCATTTTCCATTCGCTTGCGGGCACGTGTAGCTGCCTCAGGGCTGCCAAAGCGGAGGACTGCTGTGCCCTGGGACACACCAAGTACTCTGCCGCCACAGTTGTCTGACAGCCGGCGGAGCCTGAGCTTCACAGCGTTCCGCATGTTCTTGTCACAGTTGAGAGGGAGGTTGTGCACATAGAGGTGGTTGAAACTGGGCTGAAGGAGGGGAGGAAAAGACACCGCGGCTGTCTGGTTTGTATTATTTACACTCAGAAAATAAAACGTTTATTTATTTTTACTTGGGAAAAAACAAGTGGGAATGGCCGACAATATTAACGATTAGCAACAATTAATGATTTCCAATTCCCACTATTAGATTAGTAACTCAATCGTGTGTGAAATTCACATTCCAGCTGCATCGCTCTTCACATTTGGCAAGTTTACATTAAAACGAGATTTTGTCCTTCGTTAATTTTGTTAGCGTATACTTACCTTAATAAAAGGACCGTTTAAAAAGTACTCTTAAAATTTTAATGAAGCATTTATGAGGCCTACCTGCGCTTTGACAAGCATGCGTGGTGGCAGATCTGCTGTTATCTCCTGAAAGGGCACATGGCTGTTGGCATGCTGCAGTAGAGCTGAAGATGTATGGCTGCCATGAACCAGGATTACATGGAAACCATGGCGATGACGCAGGTCGCTCAACTCGCTTGCAAAATTCACATCAGCTGTTAATAAAAAGGTGACCTGTGTTATCACAAATGTATGTGTGGTAACATGGCTGTAGTTCATTACAGGTAATCAGAGGTGAACTTACAGGATACCAGTACAACAGTTGCAGGTGCAGTGTGCGTCTCAGCAAAGCGCCGTAGGCTCTGACGAAGTTTGTCATCTGCAGCATTCTTGGCTGTGGCATTAATATGTGCAACAGTAACCTGTAAACGTACAATTATTAAGCGTCTGAATTATTCCTTCTTTTAGGCAGTGACTGAATACACACTCAACAAACTGTATGGATATTTTAAAAGTGTGTGATGTGTTAAGACAAAAATCACAAGCTGATCAGTCAAGCTAAAAATACTGAACGCACAACTTTTTTTTAACCTCTTCAGGACAAGCTATACTTAATGTTATAGAACCAATTACCAGCATGAAGAGAACTCAGTATTTGTATTGTCATAATTAGGGTAATTTCAGACTGCTTTTATTGCTTGAATATTACTGATACCTGGCAGTTGTTGAGCTCTTGGATGACAGCTTTACTCTCCTTGCTAATATCACAAACGCAAATGAATTCTGCCTCACGATGACCCTGGAAGAAGCGGTTGCGAATTCGTTGGACCACAGCTCCAGCAGAGCGTCCACTGGGGACACTGCAGTTCTCAATGTCCCAAAAGACCCCGACCGGAGGGATGTTCTCGGGACCAGTACCTTCTGGTGATCCTAGCAAAGCGATCATTTTAAAGCACACTCAGGTTTCTTGGAAGTTTATAGTTAATAAAATCAGTTCAGTTTTGTTGCCGATTTGTACTGCTGCATTACTGACTCCACTAACCATATTTCTGTCCAGTCTTGCCAAGACTGGTTGATGGCATGAGCATTTTGCCATCGGAGAAGGTGCCACAGCCATTACAAATAGGAATAGGAATAGGAGCAGTCTGAGGAATAGGAACACTTGGGTGCACCTTGTCGGACTCTGCCATCAGACCATTCATAGGCTGCAAAAGGGTACAAATTCAAGACGCTCAAACACACAAAAAAGCAATAACAAGAAATATGAAAAGCGATAAAAGCTTAAACACACATGATTCAGCTCAACATTTTGTAAAAAAATACCTGCATCTTTAGGCCACACAAATTTAATGAAGAGAGATCAACCAACCTTAAATAAGCACTCCTGACAGTAGTGTGCCCCCTTCACACAAACAGTGCGTTCAACATTTAGGTGCATAGGATTAGAGAAGAAGTGTGCTGAAGTGGCTGTAGTAGTGATGGTGCTGGTGCTTGGGTGACCACCGAGTATACTTCCTTGGGATCTTCTGGCTGACGCGCTGCAGTCCACACCACATGTGTAAAAGCCAGAAGAGGTCAGGCAAGAGCCATGCAAGCTAGCAGGTAGAGAGGAAACAGAGGGGAGAGAGGATGCCATCGGTGCTGAAGAGGGAAAGAGGCTGGCTTGACTGAAAGAAAGAGGTACAGCTGGGTAGGTGTGGAGAAGCCCTGAGCAGCAGGGGAGGTAGGGGTGTGATGAAATAGGTTGAGAGGTAGCAACAGAAGAGGACAGCTGAGGTTTGCAACTAAGACTGAATAAAGGATCAAAAGCTTCACCTCCAGTGCCACAGCTAAATTTATGTTTATACTGATGAACAGATGAGGCTACAGAACAAGGCCCAGACCTACTAGTACTGATCGGTGCTCCCAGAGACCCTGGGGCCATATAAAGCGAAACAACTCCTGCAGCATTGCTGCCGCTACCAACAACACCTCTGCCACCCAACAACCCAAAGCCATCTGTGTTGTTGTGGTCACAGTGCTCGCAAATGCTTACTTTGGGGCTAGCCCCCTCTTGTTGCTGATGAGGTGGTGGCGGTTGTTGGAAGGAGTCTTGTGCAAGCTGAGGGGGAGGTGGCGGCAAGCAGGGAGGAGGCAATGGGAGAGAGGACAGAGAGAAGGGCTGGGATAACTGGGAAGAGGAAGTATGGTGCAGTGGTGGAGGAGGGACATCTTTCAGATCCAGTACAGCCTTTCTGTTGTCCATGTGATTGCTCTGAATAAGAAAAGAAGAAAAAACAAAATCACTTCACATTAGTTCTGTAAATTTCTTGTGACTTCTCAAAGCCATAATAAAGACATATCTATATGAATTAAAAAATATAAATAAAGATTACGATATTTTTAAAAAAAAACATCTAAAAAAGATCAACAAGCAAATGTTATTATTGGAAAAAGACAAGATGAACTTTTTAAATGATTATTTTTATTCAGAGAAAAAAAAAAGGTTATCTAACACTACCAGGCCCTATGTGAAGAGGCAACTGCCCCCCCCCCCTTCTTAAATTAACTGATTAACCACATATTTTGGAAAGCTGAATTCAGTTTCACTAGCCAGAGTCATGCCTGATTATTCTCAGGTCAGATGAATTGGCAAATTCTTCAAATAGAGGATGTCCGACAAAGCGAAGTAAGAAACTAGATCTGAAAAGGCAACATGTTATGCCACATTCTAAAAATACTTTTTCTCATCTGTTCTCGAGTAACTGACATCTATCAGTGTAAAGGATTACAAAGCTATTTATAAGGGTTTGGAACTCCAGTATAAAATAAAATAAAAAACTGCAGGCCTCACTTGTATCAGTTAAAGTTACAGCACACATAAAACTATCAGCATTTTATAAAAAAGGATCATATCAAAGGTGTGATGGCCCAGGGCTTATTTGCTGTTTCAGGACATGGATGACTAGATGTAACTGACAGAAAGTCCTGAATGAGAATGTCCCCCAATCAGTTTGTGCTCTGAAGTTCAAGTTTACTTGTTTTATGCAACAGGACAACGATCCAGAACACAGTAGTGAATCCACCTCTAAATGGCTCAAAGGTTTTGGAGTGGGCTATACAAAGCCTATATTTAAATTTAATTTAGATTTTTTTGGCATGACCTTAAACAGCCACCAATGGTTGAATTAAAACAATTCTGCTACAGAAGAGTGGGACAAAATTTCTCCACAGTGATGCATCTCATTCCCAGTAAAGTGTTATCCACAAACTTTACTGCTGCTCTTGCTGGCAAGGGTGGCACATAGGGCCTGGTAGGTTAGCTACCTCTTCCCTCACTTAATAAATTAACTCCTCATTTTAAACATTGCATTTTGTATTTACTGTAATCTTTATCCAATATTAAAATTTGATAGATCTGAAACATTTAAGTGTGACAACTATTTTTTCTAGTACTCAGTAAGGGGGTAAATAACACTGCGCAGCAAAATAAAAAATAAAAAATTAGTTTACATTAATGGTTTGATAACATACCTGAAATATTTTCATTTTAATCTCTCATTTAGAAAACTGTTCAGTTTCTTCAATAAGCTCCATATGTCTGTACTGATAAATACATACTTTGTCTGTCTGATGAGGGGAGCTTGTTTCATGTGCGGAGAAGCAGTCCTTGAGCTTCCATAGCAGGGTTGAAGCCTCTGTTTCGGTGTGAGCGAGCCATGGGAAGGATCTAGCGCCACAGGTTGATCTCTCCTTTCCCAGTCCTTCCATCATACGAACCACAGGAGTCTTTCACCATACTTGCATCTATCTCTCTTCTCTCTCATGCTTTCCCAAAGAAACGAAAGTTAAAAGAAGTTTACTACAGTCATGCTGAATAATTCCCATATGCGACGTTGACACCGTGGTTAAAGTTCGTACCAACTCATTTATGATGACACAGATCGCAGGTGACTAACCGTGAGCCCGACAGCACAGCTTCAAAACATTACAGATAAATAAAAGGGTCATCTCCAACCCCAAACCTTTACAAATTCGACGGTTTTAACAGTTCCTCTTAGGCTAATGTCAGAAGCGAAGTAGTACGTAAACTAACCGATAAGATGATAACTTAGCTCGAGCTAGCTAACGTTACTTTCATTTAATTTACTCATTGGCTACGTCGGAACTGGCCTGCTAAGCCAACTAGTCTCACTACCTAAATCTAGCCATTAAAATAGAAATTTAATGGCTTGTCTTTAGCTATTTAAGCTAACAACTGGGTATTAATGTTTAGCTTGTTTGAACGCACTTGCACATACTTGCTCCCACAAGCTATCCTTCGAGATCCTTACGAGAGAATTGATACTATTCGGTAACAGCGAGGTAATGCCAAACAAGCTGATTATTTACCTGAGAAACCCGCGTCTTCTACATCTTCCTCAAAGGACCATTCCCTATCTATCTCCCTAGAAACGCGCACCTTTTTGTAACCTACTTCTGCCGGAAAGCAATTACTGCTGTCGTAAAATGTGTTCCTATTGTCCGAATCTGGCTGTTTCTCAATACTCAAGTACGCAAGTCCGTACTCGCGTTCTTACTAGTCCGTACTTCGTAAGTTCACGCGGGAATCTGGACTTCCCGAGAACGTCCTTGATCATCTCAGCGCCAGTTTTTACTGCCATCCCCTCTTAATTTAACTGCGATTAATATTTGCAATGGAAATTAGACATAGTATAAAAAGGTAAACATGATGTAGTAGATTTCAGATAGTATAGAAAGATAATTTAAAAAAAGAAGTATTTTAAGCACTTTGGCAAAATTCACTTTTACATATGATTTGTTTCATAATGTCTAATAAGGCACGATGGTAACAAACAGGTCTCATGTTAGAATGCTTTTATTATTATTTTAGTAGACACTCAAAACTTACAATAGGCTAATGGGGTTTGGAAGACAATTGAACAAATATTTAAAACATAATTTGATTATCTCTGGAGCTGCCTTCAGGATCATCACATATTAATATGCTGTTTCCACTCCCAGTGAAAATGTTTCCTCCTCAATTAAAAATATTTTTAATGTTTAATTCAGAGTCTGCAAAGTAAGAACGGCACATTTTCCATCAGGGGATGTGACAGGTGAAATATTCAGTTCAAAATATAAACTGTAAGCTTTTCAAGTAAGACTTAAAGATTAAATAAAACATCCAGTTATGAAGCTTAACTTTCATTTCAGCCAAA
>NW_005187466.1:2056103-2067482 GCF_000239375.1 Pundamilia nyererei | reverse complement strand
CTCTAGTGGCCCCCACCTAGTCGTAAAAGCCTAAACATTCACATTCTTTCTCTGTTACGGCGCCTAAGTTATGACCTCAGCTCCCTGTCTTTCTGCTCTCTGTAAAGGTGGGGGTATGGAATGTGGTCTATCTCCCCTGTCCTAGACACAGAGTCTCCTGCATACAACCTTGCTTTTCATGATTCAGCAGTAAAACATGTCAAGAACACAATGTGAGACATTCACAGCAGATCAAGGATACAGAGTGATGCACACTTTATCTAATGAACTACTAAATGAATATGTTCTTTTAACCCAAAAGTATAATGAGAACTAAACTACATACACAGCACACCATCTAAACTAAAGGATAATATATGTCCTACAGGTGTTATCATAATTCAACTACTTTAACTACAGATATAAGATAACATATGATAACAGAATAATCTCACATGAGCCATTTAAATTGTAAGAGAAACCAGTTATTTCTTGTAAAACAATTCAATAACAAATCAATCAGCTTTAATTTGAACTCATTTTCACAAGCATAACACATTCAAGTGTTGATTTAATAATTCATGAATAACAACACTGGCATTACAAAAACAACAAGAATTAATGAATTATTAGAGTATTTTGATAACAACTGCATCTTCCATTTTCAAAAAGACAGAATCTTAAAGACAGTCTTTACAGAAGAATCCATCATCAGCACAGATGCCATTTTCTTCTCCACAAGTCTCATGGAACCAGGTGCTGCAGTTCGCAGCTGATCCACTCCTCAGTGGCCTTTGGGTCACTTTTGTCTCCATAGACTGCTTTACATGCTTTGCAGGGCAGGTCGTCCTTCTTTGCGCCTTTGCATCTTCTAGTCTTTTCTTTCTTTTTAGATTGCACTGCCTTGATGGAAATGTAGTATATGTTCATGACTCGTGAGGACCAATGATGGAGGCTTAGCCCTCTTCCTGACAGTCCTCTGTCGTTTTGGCAGGGGACACAGATCACTGAATGTAACACAAGTTGAGGTTTGATGTGAACAGGTACGTACAATGAAGCTCTTTATATCTTATTGTTATAATCAATGTATGTCGTAAGTGACTATTTTAAAGATATGATTCTTACCTCTGATTTCTTTTTGTTTTTTTGTTTTTATCCTTTGGTGTTTTTTGAGATTTATATCTTTAAGGCTAATATGTCATACTTACACATTTGGGTTTTATTATTTACTGCACAAAGTGTATTGTAGAGAAGTTTGGGAAGTAGACTCTTACTGTTACAGGATATTATATTAGTTTTACAGTATTTTTAGGCTAAAATTGGAAGTGGAAATTTCTATGATAATGTAAAAATGGATAAGAGAATGTTTCTCATAGTTATGTAGGCTATTACCTGCAGATGAACTCTTCTAACTCTTCTTCATTGGCTCCCTTTTAAATCTAGAATTTAATTTAAAATCCTTTTCCTCACATTCAAAATCCGATGTGCGATATTCTCATTGCTTTCTGGAATTTATTGTTAATCATTTACTTATGTAAATTTCATAATCTGTCAAAAAAAACAAACAAACAATATAATCCAAAGTACATCATTCTATTGTTCCCTTTCGCATGTTTACAGCCCTCATATATATACATGTTACACTGCTCAAACAAATATAACGACTCAGTCCTACCGTGCAATATACCATTTTTCAGTCTTATTATTTACATCCTACATATGTTTATGTATTATGTAAGCACGTGCAGCTTTGTGATTTTGTTTGGTCAACGTATATCAAAATTCATGCTGGAAATAACTTTTACTTCCATGGCATGCCTTTACTTCAAAATATAACACTGTGCAACAATATAATTGAGCTTAAAAGATTCAGTCACCCTGGACCAACCATTGCATGGTTATAGACTCTAACACACTGACTGTTATTGAGCTAGACAAGTAATCATAAAATGTTACTTCTATAAGTGCTTACTTTTCTACTTACTGTTCTACAACACAGTGTGTCCTAAATTTCACATGCTCTTGTTACAGACCTAGGATGAGACATTCTTTCAATATGCCACCAACTATATACTTCTAAACACAAATGATTACATGCAGTATTCTACCATATGCAAACTTATATCATTAAAAGATTACACTGACTACTAAGTACAATTTTCCATTGACACACACACACAAAAACGACATGTAGTCACAACATCCAAGGATACATACTCAGACCATATACCATCAGTATGCTTTTTATGTTATTATTGCTTATCATTTATTATTGCTTTTATAGATTAAACATGCAAAATATTAAGCAATGTTTTTTGTTGGTGGAGCATTATGTCTTTATGAAAACATAGCAATGCAGTGTTCTAATGGTGGTATTACATTCTGAAAGGAAGCACTGTTGAATTAATGGTTGTTTTCATTTGGTAGGAAGTATCTTAATAACATTGTTATTGATAGTCTTACTTATCTTCTCATGGAAACCCTCAGCCTGACTATCGTGGGCCTTTCTTGCGTGTTGTCTCTGTTCCTGCCAGAATTCTTTCCAGCTTTCTTCCAGAGTACGGTGATGTGGGTGTTAATTTAATTAATTATTCTTAGTTGGCATAGATACGGTGTAATGTGGAGTGAATGTCTGTATAGAAGCCCCACCTTTGCCCCCCAAAGTTTTGTTGTTGGTTTAATTTGTTTGTTCGTTTTAAAAAAAAGAAGCTTTGAGCGGTCGAGTATAACGGAACAATAGCGCTCCCTAGTGGCTGGCAGACCCCCCCTCCCCTCCCGTTGATGTCTGGGGTAGGCAGGGAAACAGGTTCAACCATCAGCCCCGTTGTGAACGGACGTGGGTCCGTTATTTTTGTCCTTTTATACATACACTATCCACCGTGAGAGCGACTCGACATCGTTGAAACACCAGAAGCTGTTTGCTTAATTGAAAAGAAACGGACTCTCCCATCAATTAGACGGCACCGACTTTTTGTTCCCGTCTGACATGGCGATCGCACACGTAGCCACCGAGTACGTCTTTTCCGACTTTTTGTTAAAGGACCCGACGGAGACCAAGTACAAAGGCATCCGTCTCGAGTTGGCTGTGGACAAAATAGTCACGTTTCTGGCGGTGGGACTGCCTTTGTTCCTCATCTCGCTCGCCTTTGCTCAGGAGGTCTCAGTGGGTGAGTTAAATGTGTGAAGAGACAGTTTCATTATGTGGGAAAATGCAATCCCGGCAGGGAAACTTATTGTTCCTTAAATAAAATCAAACTGACATAGAGTGTAGGGTGAAGATGAGTGTTTTACTATGCAGAAGGACAGAGGTGTGGAAGAAGGTGTGGTTTGAGTCTCCACCCGTCTGCTCCTTTCACTCCCAGACAGTGAGGCAAGCATCCTGCTGCCTCTGCAGCTGCTGCTGGTGCTGATGATGATGGTGAAAACAGTGGCATGCTGACACACGTGTTCTTTTCATGGATGAGCTTGTTTCTGAATGTAAAGAGTGCGAGAAAAGACACAAACACATATGGCACAAGTTTGATCTGCATACCTCGCTCTGGAGTGTAAACAAAAATCTAGCTCCATCAGCAGTTTCACAAATCTACATAATCCCCTTAGGTCACAATGCTCATAGTCCAACACACTGTCCATAATCAGACCAGATGGATCATTACTCTGCAAGCCTTGTGGGAACTACTGTTGTGCTTCTGAGGTTGAAATGCAAAGTGGTTCAAAATCTATTATTAATGTTCCCAATTAAAAACAGTGTGGCAGTCACAAAACAATAGCTGCAGGAAGGAAAGTCTTCTGAGCTATAGAAACACTGAGTTGCGAATTGGCTTATTTTTAAGCAGAAATGGGATGCCATAGGATGGGTGTCAAACATCAGGATGCCACAGGGTCCCGTGTGGGAATTTGGGTGGCTTGGCTAAGTATGAAAATTGCAGAAAAGCAGTGAATTTACTTCTTAGTTCCAGTTTCTTAGTTCCAAAGGTTAGTTACATAAATAATAAAATACCAAACAAGTGCGTGAAAAGATGGGAGAGGTAAAACCCAAACAATACAAGTTAACGCATGGCAACAGGATCACAGACTGTATTTAAAAGAAGTCAGGACACCAAAATGACGACTGTCATCTTACATTTTATTTTGTTTTATTTACAAAATTTCAAAATTTGCACTTTTGCTAAACATCAAAAGGTCATTGCTCTGATGCTGGAGCTCAAATAACTGATAGTTGGTGTGGTTGTATCTAGTGAACAGAAAACACATGGAAGATGTTCCTGTCCACTGAGTATGAGGGGCATTTTTTTCTTAATTGTGCATACTTTGAATCCCTGCCACAACAGGCGATGACGTAATTATTGGCTCAAAATATGCTGAAAGCAATTCAAAGCAACTGGACCATGAGTGCAGAAAAAAGAAGGCTGCATTAATTTTTCTGAAAAAACAAGCTGCCCATTAGCACTGATTCTTTGTTTTCTTCTCGGTCCTCAGGCACCCAGATCAGCTGCTTTCCTCCCACTAACTTTTCCTGGAGACAGGCTGGATACGTGGACTCTTTTTGTTGGGCAGCGGTGCAGCAGCAAGCAGACAGCTCGCCACTGTGGCTACACAAGGTACACACAGTATAACCAAACACAGACAGTAAATGCACTGGACATGTTTATAAAAAAGGTGCAATGTTATGTTAAAGTGCAGGAATTTGTATTGAAACATATACACACCTGTGCAATAAATCTTTTACACATATAGTATGCTCATTTATACCTGCACAATAAACATAATACTATGCTGAAATCGAATTATACTAGAAATCGAATTTATAACTAGTGCATTGCTAATTATATGTCAGTTTTAATTTAATGAAATGCTATTTTTTATCACTTGTTTTTTTTATCACTTGTTAATGTTTGTTTTTTATAATTTATTGGCAGATTAATACTTCTGTTAATTAATTACCTCTTCATTTGTAAAACTTCATTAATTTTCATTTTGTAGGTCTTCGAATAGCTAAATTACATATTACATTAACCATAATGAAATAAGTCTCATATTTTCAACAGATGCTAGGCACATTACAAATTTATTTAAACAACTACTTAGTAGACACCGAAACGAACTACAACCTTGTATATACCCACATCATAATCTGGTGATGATCAAATTAAACATAATAATCAAGTTTTGCCAAACGAGTGCTTCCTAAAACATCTGCGAGGGCACCAAAGAACGGCAAAGACATTATTTTCTTTATAATATTAAAAGAATAAACATTATAAAGTAATTTTAGCCAAAATAAAGCTACTAATACATTTTTCTTCCTTTCTGTGACTTCCACAGTTCTTCCCATACATCCTGCTCTCACTGGCCATCCTCATGTACATCCCCGCCTTGTTCTGGCGCTTCACAGCAGCTCCGCACCTCTCCTCTGATCTCAGCTTTATCATGGAGGAGCTAGACCGCTTTTATAATCGTGCCATCAGACTAGCCAAGAATTTAGCCTCTTTAGATAGCAAGGATGCACCCGAAGGCACACAGAGGTAAACACCTTGTTATCACCTACAGTCAATGTACTCAACTGCTTTACTCTTGTAGATTTTGGCAGGTGATTAGACTGGGAGACTCCTTTTTTCAAAGTCTTCTGAAGGTATTTATTTAAAATGTTGGTCTACCACTTTTTTATTATAGTATGAGCTAGCTTGAACTTTGACGACAAACTACACATATGAGGCCATTAATTTACACATGCAGCCAGTTTATAGAGACGTCATTTAGAATAGAAAAGAATAGAATAGCCACTTTATTGTTATTCAGAACATACAACTGTTAGTGCACACCAGAACGAAATTTCGGTGCATTTACTCGCCATCGGGCTTTACAATATAAATAATAAATAAATCCAAATCGAAAAGGTTGAAAAGAATCTCAGATATGTACAAGTAAAATTATAAGAGAAATGTACTATATTTGTATTCGTGTAGAGAACATTTAGTCATCCTACACTCACATTTTTAAAGCTGCTAAATGCTTCATTTATTTTATTGTTGCTAACTGGGTCTTCCTGCTATTTGGTGAAAGGTAGGCAGCAGTACACAGGACATCTGAATTCTTTTCATTTTGTATCTGCTGAAGAGTGATGGCATCTTTGGTGCCATCTTGTGGTAGTGTTACAGCAGCAAAGCTGGCAGGGAGAAATGCTTGTCTTTCACTCCTGACATACAAAGTGGGGCATTTTTTGAATATTAATGATCATTAAAAAACCCAAAATGTAGTTTAAAAACTATTTTCCACAAAGTGCTATGAAACTGAAGTCATTTTATCTCATGCTAATTGTTCATTTACCTTTTTCCTGCTGCAGTGCTTCGGACCTGACTGAAGGCTGCTTTAAATACCCTTTAGTGGAGCAGTATTTAAAGACCAAGCGCTTCTCTCACAGACTTGTGGTCAAGTACCTGGCATGTCGGGGACTGACTCTGCTGATCCTCCTGCTTGCATGTATCTACCTTGGCTATTACATCCTGCTAGCTTCTCTCACGGATGAGTTTCCGTGTGACCTGCGGACAGGAGTGCTGAAGAACGACAGCATGGTGCCGTCTCCTGTTCAGTGTAAGCTTGTTGCAGTTGGTGTTTTCAGGCTTCTCAGCTATATCAACCTGGGAGTGTATGTGATTCTTGCTCCATTAGTGGTGTATGCTGCTCTTGGGCCAGCACGTCAAAGCTCCAGCTTCCTTCGGCCTTATGAGATGCTGCCAGGATTTGGTGCTCTGGGTCTGGTCACCCCCGTCTACAATGACCTCAGTATCTATCTGCTGTTTCTGCATGAGAACCTGAGCGCACTTAAGTCCTTTAAGTGTCTGCAGGTGCGTCTCAACACTAAAACTGTGGGTGAAGCATGGGCACTTGTTTGTGTTGTTCCTTTCTTCTTAGGAAAATTAGAAAAATGTCTCTTCCACAGGTGCTTGAATTGTTGCAAGAGGCTGATGATGAGGGGTTTGACACCATGTGTCTACTGCGATCTCTGGGGCAGGTGAAGACTGATGTTTTAGACAGTAAGAAGACGTGCTCTCACAAGGACAACAAAGAAACGGATAAGGCTGAAGAATAGTTACTCTCATGTAAGGATAAACTCTTGAGTGTTCTGATGAGAGCCAAAATAAATGTGTTGTATTTAACATCATACTTATTTTGTCTTCCTCCAGTGCCTTGTTACTTCTGATGAGATGACCTGATGAGGATGCTCTGATGGAAAAGAAGCACTGAGATGAACTCCTTTGGACTTGTTTTTATTGGAGCTGTTGTAGCGTGTTAAGCTACAAACCTGTAGTTTGACCAATTCAGTTTACCTTACCTTCTTACTTTAATGCATGGAAATACTCCAGAGATAAGTGGAGCAGGTGTCGCAATTTTTTCTACATAGGATTTCCTATTTTATTTTTTTTTTGCACACGTCTTTGCTCAGGATCCAAATTGCCTTTAAATCAAAGTGAGCCATGTTCTTCGGACAGCTGCTTCCTATCTTTTATTATAGAATGAGGGAAGCTTCTTACCACTTTGTTTTTATTCGTTTACATGTGTAATTATTGAAAATAAGCCGCAATAAATTAAGACCACTTGATATTATAAAAACTGGAACTTTTGTTTGTGTTGTAAAGCATTTTTTGCCTTCTAATGTGCAGTTATCAGCATTGGCATACTGTATATGATGTACTTTGGTTTGCACTCACTAAAATTAAAATATAACCTAAACTGTCCAAATTACATGAAAGGTACATTTATATTTTTCCAAGTACTGTAATACTAATGGTATCACTGCCAGAATGACCATTTTGGATTATTATCCTTTTATTTCTAACTTAATTAATACACACTCATGGCCACTTTAATAGGTACAACTTATTAGTAGCACATTGGACACCTTTTGCATTCAGAACTGCCTTAATTTATAATGACATCTATTCAACAGGGTATAGAGATTTTGATCCATACTGAAATCATAGCATAAATCAGCAATATTGAAGGTAGACTGTGGTGTTTTATCAATGCCAAACTGGTACTAAGGGGACCAAAATGTGGCAGCAAAATATCTTCCGCACCATTACACCACCAGCAGTGTGAACCATTGATACAATGTAGGATGGAGCCATGCTTTCATGCTGTTCATGGCAAATTCTGACCCTACCATCTGAATGCAGAAAATGAGACTCATCAGAACTTTTTTCCAAACTGATGTCCAGTTATGATCAACCTGTGTGAGTAGCCTCAGTTTCCCATTGTAAGCTGACAAGTGAGGCACTCACTGTGATTTTATATAGTTGTAGCCTGTCTGCTTCAAGGCTGGACATGCTGTACATTCAGAGATGTTCTTCTGCATACATTGATTGGAACAAGTGGTAATTCGAGTTATTTCCTATTAGTTTAAAGTAGTATAGGCACTCTGTAAACCCTAGAGATAGTTGTTTGGAGAAATCACAGTAGCTCAGCCATTTCTGAAATACAGTTGTTGTTGTTGTTGTTTTTTTATAACACAAAGCATCAGTGGAGCCACTACCATTGTATGTTTCCCATACATAAATGATGACTGAATGAAAGCTCAAGAACATTTTACGCTTTATCATGTATTAAGAAAAAAGTGCTTCAATCCATTTCACTTTCCCTGTCAGACAGTCGGTGTAGTAATACTGAAACAAAAAACAAACAAACAAAAAAAAAGAAAATCTAAATCTAAATGTGAGGGCTATACAATAATTTCTTTTATTATAAATGCAGTGTGTGAAATATCATAAACGCCTTACAAAGCAGAAACAACGGACTGTGCTTGAGGCTCCGCCTTCCCGGCCTACAGGTCTGCTAAATCATATGATTGGTTAATCTTTAAAACCGTCATCCGTGTTGCCCAATGAGCTTCACGAACTCAATGTTCGTATTTATTTGGTTGGCGAGACGATCGACGTGGTAACGAAGGATTAGTTTGTGCAATTCTCAATACGTATACTCAATAAATCCGGAAAAAATATCATCACATCGAAGTACATTCCCTTAGCTGTAGCATGCTTTAATCGTTCCTTCATATGCAGGTGAGTGTGTTTAGTTCCGTTTAGAGCAGCTTTAGAATCACATATCGAACTAGATCGGTTAGCTGCCTATGTTAGCTTAAGTTAGCTAAAAACTTAGCCGGGCCATATGCATTCTCTGACATTGCATTTAGATTTAAAAGTTTCCGTTTCATTTTTTACTATTCTACAAATAAACTTTAAAACTATTTTTTTGGTTATCCCTTTTTTGGCATAAGTATGTGAAGGAAATTGTTCGGCGGAGGTAATTTGTGTTAGCTAATAAAGTTAGCACTCGCTAACGGTTTTGTAATGATGTGTCCCCAAGTGAGACAACCACGTAATTTAAGAAAGGAGAAAGCTATAATTTGATTGAATCCTCCCTCCATCCTTACTCGGAGCAGCAGACATGGTAGAGCCGACAACACGCAAGTTTGCATCCCTAGAAGAGGAGTTGGGCTTCTGGAAGGAGCAAGCAGAGAGATACGAGCAAAGGTACTAAAAAAGGCATACAATCGGAGGACTTACTTTTAGGAAATTACTTTCTGCAGTTATTGTTATATAATTCTTAACATGTGCTGAGCTGATATTTTGGAGGTGTTGTACATTGCTCTGTCACCAGGGCTGAGGAGGCTCAAGAGGAGCTGCAGGAATTCCAGCAGATGAGTCGGGACTATGAGGCTGAGCTTGAGACAGAGCTGAAGCAATGTGAGGGTCGAAACAAAGAGCTCCTGCAGGATAATCACCGGCTTCGTGTAGAACTGGAAAACATAAAGGTAGACAACCTTGATTTTAAGTAGGCTGTGGCCCCTTAATAGAGGGACACAAGCACTGATGCTCCACTTAGTGACATTGAGGATTTGGAACAGACACACCCCACACAAGCAGCTTTTAGCCTACTAACATTCAGCTTGTTATTGCTACTGCCACTAGGAAAATTGCTGCCTGGGTATAAAGCAGCTGACTGCTATTTTAGTCAGTGGTCCATGGGGAAATAAGCATAGTGGAGAAAGTAAATGCAGTTTTGTGTTCAAAAAATGCTCAAATGTGGGGAGAGGGAACTTTTTAAAGGGTTTATTGTCTCAACTTTTAATAAAATAGTCAGCTTTTCTTATTAAAATATGAACGGCAGCTGTGTTGATTAATTTGCCATGACCTTGCCAAGCTGACACTGTCAGTTTCAGTTTATTTGTTCTTGTGCTTTTTGTAGGAGAAATTTGAAGTCCAGCATTCTGATGCTTTGAGGCACATATCAACACTTGAGGAAGAGCTGGGAGAGACCAGAGCAGTTAGAGATCATCTGCAGAAGTATATCAGAGAGTTAGAGCAATCCAATGATGACCTGGAGAGAACCAAAAGGTCAGTGCTTAAAAGTTGGTACATGTTCACACAGCCATGCTGTGCCTGTTAGACTTGCCAATATATAAACAATATTGCATAATATGTCCTCTCTGCTTGTCTCAGGGCTACCATCATGTCTCTGGAGGACTTTGAGCAGCGGATGAACCAGGTCATTGAGAGAAATGCCTTTCTTGAAAGTGAGCTGGATGAGAAAGAGAACCTGCTTGAGTCTGTTCAGAGGCTCAAGGACGAAGCTAGAGGTACACACACAATCATCTACTCAAAGCAGCTTCTCAGGTTCACAAGAACTGCTGATTTCTCTTATCACTGACTCAGTGAATTTTGATAGTTTGATTAATTCAGCAGTTCCTGTTTTTATTTATGTCCTGTTCTTCCCGTTTATTGTACATCTGACTGTTAATATATAATAATTTTATAGGATATGTTTTAACTAGTAACCTAGGTAAAATTATTTAATGGGTTTTATAAGTGTTTATGAGTCTATGCTTAGCTGGTCTTCACAGACAGCTATAGGCATATATTTTAGTGTTATATGGTGTGTGGAAATTCACTTGGTGAATCTTTCTAAAGTGTGGAACGCTATCACAGTTAATATATTGTATGTGCTTTTAATGTGCTGTGAGAAACTGAACCGGCAGTTGGTCGTCAGGTTTCATTGTGCAACCAGCGTCACCTTTACTTTTGTTTTTGATCATGTTTGCCTGCCCCATATGCCAGCTTTTTCCACAAATATAAATTACTTCTGAAAAACTATAATAGGTGGTTGGTTAGAAGATGGTTTAAATTCTGTTACTTCTGTAACTTGCGGCAGACCTTCGCCATGAGCTGGCTGTACGACAGAAGGAGAGACGGCCATCCAGCAGCCTGGGCAAAGACACAGATCGTCCTGATACGATGTTACCCTCAGCTGGAAATCCTTCCATCCCCGTCACACCCTCCAAACCTATTAGTTCATATGTCACAACCCCAGCTTCCAACATCCGGAGAGGTAATATAAAACTCT
>NW_005187466.1:2012276-2055918 GCF_000239375.1 Pundamilia nyererei | reverse complement strand
TTTTTTTATTTTAATCCTGCCAGAATTTGGAGTCCAAGTTGGCATCTTGTCGAGACTTTGTGTACGACACATCCGTCAACAGACCGGCACTTACAGTTGGTCCTGGCAGTCCTTCGGGTTTAGATGCAGGTGCTGAGCTCCAGGCGGTGGGCCTGAGCCCTCCTTCTCAGTATGACAGGTGAGGGAATGTCATCATGAGTTTACAGTAGAAGATCTGTTTTGAGTAATACACGTCTAGCTATCTGCATACTTTATGATTGGCCTTCTTATGGATCCAGATTGCCCCTTGTTACTTCTCTGTTTGCCTAATTTCCAGCTCTTAAAGTTGCTGTTTGGTATTTTAGAGTTTTATTATTCTATTTTTGTTGATTGTCCCTGGAAAAAAGTTGAGTAGCTTATTGCATGCTAACAGAATTTAATAAAACTTAATGGCTATTTGAATATTTCAAAATCTGCATGATACTTTAATTTTACTTCCTTAAATTAGGTACCTTTTATCTTTACCACTTTGCCAACTGGTAGTGATAACTGGTGATAATGGTGTTTGTAGCTAAACAATGTAATACATGAGGTAATGTGTAGTTGAATGTTGGCATATATAGGTCTCTACACCAGTTATAACCTGTATAGACTATGCATAGAGTCTTTACCTTCTCCTAGGAGAAATTATTCAAGCTGTTTTATGATCTGAGCAGTTACTGTCATATTTCATGCCTGCATATGGAACAAAATGGCCGGGTTTGCATCAGAAGTTGAGGGGGTGAGCTCTGCCTGTCCAGCTACCCATCACAAAACCTGGAAACTATTCCAGCGGTTGTTTTTCCACGTCTATCAATATATACTGAGGTGTCAAAACACCAGCACAGGGGTGCCGTCAAATGTCATCTTTATGGGGAACAGAGTTAAAAATGGATGTGGCCTCTGGGCCTGAAAAGCCAGATGAAGTTGGGCTAAACCCAAGCAGTGACATGTGTAATGTCATGATGTAATGGCCAGCAGGGGGCGTCTCCGGGGGTTGCAAAATGAACTCTGTAAAAGGTCGATGGGAGAATGATGCTCCCCTCTTTACTTTTATGACATGAGTAAAAATGTTCCTGATGACTTTATAAAGTCATTCATTAATTTGAAGTCTTACTGAACAAACATGATGTTTATTTTGTGCATTCTGGCTCCATTCAAGATGTGAAATGAATGATAAAGCAGGATATGCTTTAGGGTTTGGCTGCCTAACTTTGTTTAATAAGCCACTAACTCACAAGCATTGTTATGGGTCTCTCAGGCAGAACCACCCTGTGCTTGTTAAACACAACAAACAAAAAACAAGATGGCAACAGTCCAAATGCAAAGCCTTGAGGCTTTTGACTGTAACTACATTTGAAAAAAGATTGTGAATCTGAATGTACAGCTTTAGCTCATGAGTTGAACTTTGTTTTTCAGTTTGGTGAAACGGTTAGAGTTTGGACCAGCTCCTCCAAGAGGGATCTCCCATGGTGCCCAGTCTCCACAGGGAGGGGTCAAGATACTGCTATGAGAGGGGAGGGGAAAAAACCCTTCCTTTCTCTCTCCCTCCTGACCTTCCTCATATGACACCCCTGGACTTTGAGCTGTCTTCCTTGTCCTGCTGATTGTCCTTGCACCGTGCCCTCACTGAGCAAAGAGAGAGGCTCCGCCCATTAACGCACTGACTTCTGCTCTCTCAGGCTTGTACCACACCATATCACAGGAGGCAGCACTACATCCTGTGGACCCTACCATTCGCAGCATATCTTCCACTATATCTCTGATGCTGTGGTGGCTAACTTCTTAAAAAAACAAAAAAACAAAAACAAACTCATGATGGACCTTCTGTGTTTTCTGTGGTTGGATCAAGCACAGCAGGGCTTTGTAAACATTTCTGCTCCTACATCACTAATCTAGTGCACTAGCCTATTAATCATTATCCATGTAAGGAACAGTTTTAATAATTAAAAGCACTGGAAAGTGACCCTGGTATAGGGACCAGAATCTGGAGTATTGTTTATGGAAAAGTTGAGCAAATATTGTGTTTGTGACCAAGTCAAAACCAAAGCTGTGATAAATGGGAAAACTGAAAATAACAAAAGCAATAGGTTTGTTTTTCTTTGAGATGTATATGAAAAACATGGTTGAGCTTTGTCATTGGCCTTTTCTGTGTTTATCGTTTCCCATCATGTCTTGAAGAACACAGATTGATATTTTGGTTTAAAAATATTTCAGACTGGGTGACTGAATGAGCTGACAATGAATTACTTCCTGCCATGAATTGGCGTTAGTATTTCAGCCAGCCTTCATCACTGCTGTTACTTCTTCAGTTTTTGGGCTCTTGCTTTGCTGCAGTGCCACGGCTGATCCAGGTGTTAAAATACCGAAACAGATCATCGTCTCTGTCAGATTTTCATCGAGAGGGGTGCCACTTGACTTCATGGTGGTTAAAGTAATAGCATTTAGTATGCCCCCCCAACCCCATTTCGTTATCATTCGGGTCCTTCCTATTACCTCCCTCCAACCATTTCACACACCAACTATTTTCTGCTTTACTGGGCTTATAAAAGATAAAATTTATCATGCTGAAGATTTATGATCTAATGTTATCATAAACCTTTCTACTGATGGTAGCTGACAGTATATTTTAGACAGGCACTTGAATGTATAGTATCTCATTCTGCCACTTAGACTTACATGGTGGACATATGGTAAACATGATAAGCAATAATAGATTTTGAAATGGTCAAATTAGCACTGTTCGTATATTTGTGTAGGTATAAAGAAGACTTTGAAATTAGGAAATGGAGCGATTCTGATGTGACAGCTATGCTTTTCCCTGAAATGTTTCTGTTTAAATGGATCTTGTCACTACTGCCATCCAGCAGCTCATTAAGCAGCTCATTAAGCAAATATTAAAGTTGCATATCTAAATATGACCTTTATACAGTAGCTATCACTGTATACTGCACTGTAGCCTTTGTGTAGGAATTAACTTGTAACATCTGAAATCTGGAGGTCCTCCTGTTTGCAGGACAGTTTAAAGGGGGCCTGTAATGCTTGTTTCTACAGTCATATTAATGTTCTTGAGTGTAACCGAGGCGCTATGAAGGTCACACAGTTAAAAATAATCATCATTTGTCTCATTCAGGACCTTTTTACAGTCAGAGTTTATCCACTGCCTGAAACAAGTTATTGTAGGTCTTAATTTAGGCCAGCTTTTTTTTTTTTTCTCTCTTATGTCTGCTCCCTCCTAAACGGAAGTTTTGAACCTCACTGAAATGAAGACATTAAGGATATCCTCTTTAACGACATACAGAGTAGACAGAAAATAGTCTTTAGAGCAGGCTTGAACTAGAAATATTGACTCACAGGGAATCCTAACACATGCTGACCTCATGATTTGAAACTTTGGCCTTGTTTCGTCTATAAGTGTGACAGAAAGTAAAGGGAAGCATAACTGGTCCCCTTTAATCTTCCTTGAGCTACTTCCAGTTGTAATCCTTGTAATCACTGTGTACTGGCTGTTTGTTTAGGACGCCTGCAGCTGCTTCTGTATGCTGACTTTAAACTGTTTGTGCCTGAGGTACTATACCCAACTTTCGTCCTGCTGGTTTGCAGTCGTTTTTTCTTTTTCTACTAAACTGAGCAGATGTGAATAATTTGAGTGAGTTACTGACCAAGACAGAAACATTAAAAGGAGAAAGTCAAAATTTTTTTTTTTTTAAAGCTCTTTATTTCTTGTGCAGGTGGTTCAACAGGTAATGGATACAAAAAGTGCCATGTAAACATTTGTTGAATACAAAGAAAATTATAAAATGAGATTGACTTAGTTTAGGGTGATCAGGGACTTTTTGTTTCTAAGTACAGTAAATCTGGAGAAAGGAAAGCTACTGAAAGAAGATCTGAGCGTTGCTTAGTGCTCCATGTTGATATGTGACTCAGTTTTCTGGTTAACAGTAACCGAAAATCTTGTCTGACCTCAAACATTTCATAAACCGCGTCTCTAAACAGGTTTGGACACATGAGAGGCACAAATAATATGACGGAAGCTAAAAATGTTTTTCCTTGGTGGGGGTAATAAACAACACTGCTGACTAGAAGCAGACTGGGGATTGAAATATCTGTCTATGCATCCAATCTGAAACCCTAGAGTGGTGCTCTGGAACAATAACAGCAGTCACAGGCAACAGGACGACGGTAACTGATAATAGTTCTACATCTGTAGATTTACACTTTGTCACTGCTTTAAGTACTAAGTGGGTGTTAATTAGAGGCTCCTATGTTTGTGTCAGTGCAGTAAAAAACAAAACAAAACAGTGAAAATAGAAAAGGGAAAAAAAAAAACAGCAAATCACACAAAAGCATAACCACTAGACGACCCCACTAAGTTGAAATCATGTCCTGATTGTTTTTGTGTCAAGAAAAGGTGCTCTGAAACAAGAGGACAGATAGATAGCATAATAGGCTTTTTCTTTGTTTTAAGTGGCAGGCTTTGCCCTGAACCGTATTTCTCATATATGGTTTTTTAAAAAGTCCCTTAGTCAGCGGACTTTGTTCCATTGAAGTCGCTTTGGGAGTCGGTGTCCTCCTCTGAGGCATCCTCGACCACCCTTCGGCCTCCGCCTATGCGCCGAGGTGTGCTGCTAAAGGAGGGCTCATTTCCACGCCTAAAATAGGACAAAAAAGTACACAAGACACAAACACAAAGAAACATTGTCACAGTGAGGGGATGCAATAGGCTCTGTGCAGGTTAAGTTCATTTGAAAACCAGTTGGGTGTTTGCACACTGCAAAAGGAGCGTTGATGAAGTACAGAATGTACAGGTTGTGCTTCGGTTACGGGTAAAGCACGCTGGTTATCTTTGTAACTCATTTTAACTCCTTGGTCAGGAAAATGAGTTTGGTTTACGGCAGTTAAACCAAGCACTGAGGAAAAATATGACCCCAGGAAATGGGTACAATGGAAACCAAATGGTGTAATATGACTTGGGACTCAGAATTTTTCAGTTACATCTCTGATAGCCACATTTCCCTCAGTTAGGCTCAGTGAAAGAAATGAGAGCATTAAGGGTGTGCACGGGGAATGAAAAGTTATGGTATGTTAATGAGACATAGTGATGGGGTAACTTTTAGGCGCAGAGATACCTGCTGCGTTACTCCTTGGGTTCAGGGTTGCCTCTGGAATAGAGATGGACATGATTGTTTTGTTTCCGCTCATCAACTTTAGAAAGAATGTGAATGCTTCAAGTGTTCATTTACATCCCTTTGAATGACATTAATTATGCTCTGTAGCACTTAAATGTAGATTAACTGAGAGCATTTAAAACTAATAAATGTGCTTTAACCTGTCTACAGTTTGGCAAATCTGTAAACTGTTGTTTGTGTACAACTGTGGCTACAAAAAAGTTTGGATGCTTTATAAAATGTTAGAGCAGAATGCTAAGATTTGCAAATAACTTGAAACCTGTTTGATTGAAAGAAGCAGAAAAGACGACATTTAGATTTTTGAAACTGAGCAATTTTGATAATTTTGCTTTTCAAATATACAGTTTTTTAAAATTTTGATGCGAGAATCATGTCAAAAATATGTTTAACAGGTTTAGTTCCTTCTTCCAACAGCACAGTTTGAGACTCGAGGGTTTTACTACGAAGGAAGTTCAGCGAAGCCAGAGTTTCTTTGTGTTAGCTGGCTCGACAAAACCTAAAACCTCATTCAGATGTAACTGGTACCATGAAAATTATTTAACAGTCAACTTTCAAGTGAAAGAGTTTCTGCTTCAGGCTCTGAGTGTTCTTGCGTATAAAGGGAGGGGGGCTGGTGCCATTTAGCTTTTTTACTTGCTCTGCATAAAATTAGATACATTGAGTACCACCAAAGGAGCTGGTGATAAAGACCTCACTAACACTGGGGCTGCAAATAAGATGAGCATAGTGCTGTGTACAGTTGAGCTTCATTCAGGGGTTTTAGTAAGGTATGTATATAAAAACATAGTGCTTCACCACAGAGTCTATACTGCAAGCAAAGCATGGTTTAAAAAAACGTAATAATGAAAATGTGGTTCCTCCAGCTGATTTTAAGCCAAAACTCTGAAGTTAATCTGATCCCAACCAGGTTATGTCATGTTAAAACCTAAGTTACCATGGAGACCTAGCCTGTTGTCTTTGTAGTATTTCAGGTTAAACTGATCTGCAAACCATTACATTCAGTTATTTACATTTTACACAGCATCCCAACCTCTTACTGCAATGTCTGTGTCCTGTTGTGGCATCATGGAAATAGCAGGTGAACATCACCTCCATCAGCAGAACGACCCTTTGGCGTTTTATCCTACCTGAGTTTGTTCTTGAGAGAGCCGATCTCGCGGGTCATGGCGTCGTTGGCCTCAGTGGCTTCATCCAGCTCCCGCTGCAGCTTCCTGCGGGCTGCTGTGGCGCGCTGAGACTCCTCCTCCGATTCCTCTAGCTGCCGCTTCAGCTGCTTCATGCGAGTGTTTGACTTTTCCGCCTGGTGAGTGAACAAAGCGAATATGCTAACTCGGCACTGACGAGCACAATCAAAGCTGCATTTATTTTCTTGTTCGTGCACAAAAACGTTTCCGTGACTGTACCTGGTCTTTGTACTGCTCTGCCTGTTTTCTTTCGTCTTCCACTTGCAACATCAGGTCCTTGAGCTTCTTGTCTTTCTGGCGCATATTCTTGGCAGTTGTCTGCTTATCCCTGAGACAAGATGGACAAGAGTTAAGAGGAAATGAATATGAGTACAGCTGATACAATTTGAAGAAGGTAAAACCACCAAAAAAAGTAAATATTTTTTTATTCATCAAACATACGGTATGCTCTGTGTTTATGTGTCCCTGACCTGTTCTCCTGCTCCAGCTGCTCCTCCAGCTGTGCCACTTTAGCCTCCAAGGCAGAGATGGAGGACTTGAACTTGGACTTGACCTGGTTCTCCATCTCCTGGAGCTTGGCCTTCAGCTCCTTGTTCTGGCGGTCCAACTGCTGCCGAGCGCTCTCGTTCTTCTGGGAGGTGGTGCGCTCCGTCTGCAGCTCATTGTTCAGCTGATCCACCTGTGGGTGGAGTACGTGCAAAGAGAGGGATGAGAACTCTGCCCAGTGCTTTAACACTTCATGAATCATGTCTGCTACAGTCTTATCACCTGTTGTGTGCTCTTCCTCAGCCTGTCATTGAGGATCTCCATGTTGCTTTGCTCCTCCTCCAGCTCCTCCTCTAGCTGGGCGATCTTAGCTTCCAGGCGACGCTTCTCATCTGACAAGGCTGACCTGAGCACAGAGAGCATGGTAAGAAATGCCACCATCTTTTTTTCATGGTTCACTTCACAGACAAAGCAACAGAGTGAACTCTACACCTACTTTCCAGAGGTGTTGCTCGCCAGCTCATCGGACAGTTCGTCTCTTTCAGCCTCTGCTTGCTTCCGTCCTCTCTCAGCTGCAGCCAGTTCCTGCAAACACATACATTCATTATTTTGAGCCCCGGCTCCCAGAGAGGTTCTTGCCTTGTTAGGAATCGACAGCCTTACCTCCTGTAGCTGCATGAGCTCAGCCTCCAGACTCTTGGCCTTCTTCTCGCTCTCCTTTGCGGTGGTCAGCACCTCTTCTCGAGCAGCACGTGCATCTTCCAGCTCCCTCTGGTAGTCCTTCATCTGGGCCTGGAGGGATGAAGAGAAACAGAGAAAAGACATCAGATAATGTTTCAAGTATATTTACGATACTTGAGGCAGATGATCTGTGTTTGATGATACCAAGTCCTGTTTTCAAGTGCTTCTCTTAGTGATCATATCTTATTTTAGTGTTTTGACATTTCCCTTTAAAGTCACAGTTACTAGCCAAAACCGGGGAATTTTCCCTTAAGAAGATGTTTGTCTACATATCTACAAGTTTATTTCAAGAAAACAACAAGTTAAGTTTTACATGTGTTTGCTTCCAAGTTAAAAAAAAAAAAATCCAAAAACATTTTACCTTTAAAATAAAAACCTTCACTACAACATATGCTTTAATGTAAATATGCATCTAAAAAATTACAGTGAAAACTAAAAGACCCATACAGTATTTATATAAATTCTTCTATGCTGAATTTTCTCAGTGTCCTTTGCTCTGACCTGGAGCTTGCGGAGCTGCTTGATAGCCTCATCACGTCCCTTATTGGCTGTCTCGATCTGTCCCTCCAGATCTTTCATGTCTATCTCCAGCTTCTTCTTGGCTGCTGCTGCTGTGGCCCTCTGCTTACGTTCATCCTCCAACTCCGTCTCCAACTCACGGACCTGCAGCCAGTGTGCATCATTGCAATGATTACTGATGCTGAAATAGCATTCTTTGATAATAAATCATTCACATCCTTCTGGTATAAGAATGAAGGCTTTTATTTACCTGCTTGACCAGCTGCCTCTTCTTCTCCTCTCCCATCTCATCTCTTCCCTGGAGGTCTCTCTCAAACTGGGCCTTCAGAGCCTGCATGTTGACCTCCAGACGCAACTTGGCATCCTCAGCCGCCTGCAGTTCGTCCTCTAGCTCCTCCAGCTGCGTCTTCATCTCCTCCACCTGGGCTTCCAGGCCTCGTTTGGACTTCTCCAGCTCATGGACCTTCCATCAATACATTTTAAATTAACTGGAAAGCTCTAGACACTGTAAACATATACCTGTAACTACAGACTTTCAGCCTGCAGATCTATTGACCAGTGCCAAGTGAGTGAAAGACGTTCCAACACTAACATTTTTTCCCACATCATCCTTGGAGCTGATCAGGTCCTCCATCTCTGCTTTTAGGGCCTTGTTGGCTCTCTCCAGCTCCTCTCTGGAGTCCTGAGCCTCTTCTAGAGCCCTTGCCAGGGACAGAGCTTTGGTCTCCTTCTCTCTGGCCTCAGCTTCAGCACGGTCTCGCTCGTCTGCATATTTACTGGAGACACTCTTCTCTTCGGCCAGCATCTGGAGATCAAAGAAACAAATAACTATGAATTTAACAACTCTGTTTTACTGTGCATATAATCTTATATAATAAAGTCACAATCTTGACTTCAATTAACCGTGAAATTCTAAAAACAGGCTCAATCCCATGAATGATATTTAAAAGCTTGTTTTCTGGTTTAGCGGACCTGGTCAAACTTCTTCTGTTTCTTCTCCAGGTTTGAAACGTTCTGCCTCTGGTTGTCCAGATCCATCAGCGTGTCCTCCAGCTCCTGCTGCAGACGATTTTTGGTCTTCTCCAGCTTGTCGTATGCTGAGGCCTTCTCTTCATACTGAGTGTTCGCTGCCTCCAAATCTCTCTGCAGACGCTTCTTTCCTTCCTCCAGCAGCTCAATGTTGCCTGACATTTCATCCATCTTCTTCTTTGCATCTGATAGCTGCACACAAAGCAAAACTGTTATGTAACAGAGAGGAATCTTCTACATGGTACAAGAGTGTTTTCTTGTTATGAGCTTCAGCTTACAGTAAACCTTCACTCCAATATCGCTCCAGTTTTTTCCCATCATATTATCTTTATTTTGCTCCCGCCAATTTCTCTTAAAGTCTTAATCAACAGAGTTTGGCCTCTGACCTGGATGTTGAGAGTGGACACGTGTCTCTCCACGTTCCTCTTTGCCTCCATCTCCTCTTCAAGCTGCTCCTGTAGGCTGTTCTTGTCGTCTTCCGCCTGTCGCAGCTTTGTGGAGAACTGCAATTTCTGGCGTGTCTCCTCAGCCAGCAGCTCCTGTTAGACAGAAGAGTTCAGTAGTCAGTGCGTTTGTTCTAAAGTTTAATATATTTCATCGTCACAGCAAAGACTAAATGTTTGTGTGGTGTTATTAACAACATGTTAAGAGTAAACGTTCGGTTACCTGAGAGTCTTGGAGTTGGGAGGTAAGGCTGGCCACGTCTTTGCTCAGTTTGATGTTCTTTCCTTCTGCTTCATTCAGTAGGTTTGTCACACTCTCCAGTTCAATCTGTACAGGATTAAAAATTATGTGTTTGTTACTTTTTTGAGCGTAGTTTTGCGGCATTCTTTTTTTTAATGATTCACATTTTTTTTCCAGTAGTTAAATAATTAGTGAAAGTGATTTACAGTGATCTTGGAGCAGCGCTCTGTCAGCTCAGCCTTCTGCTTCTCGCTGTCGTTGAAGCGGGACTGAAGATCCGTCACCTGACCTTCTAGCTTCTTCCTCTTGTTCTCCCCATCTTGCTTGGCCTGGGTCAGTGAGCGCACCTCCATAGTTAGCTCTGACGTTTCCTTCTCCAGAGCTTGTTTTGCTTTCTCCAGGTTTGACTTGACCTGAGCAGAGGAAAATAAAGAGAATCCTCAATATGCAATTAAAGAAATAAAAAGCTAAATGACAGCTGGGTATTAAGAATGATTCATAAAATAGTGGCCTTACTCGTTTTGACTGTTCCAGCTGCTCACTGAGCTCCTCAACAGCCTGAGTGTGTTTCTGTCTCATCTCATGTATTTGAGCCTCGTGGGTCCGGTTCTCCTCCTCAATGGCTCTCTTCAGCTGGGTCACTTCATGCTCACGTTTGGCTCTGTAGGCAGATACATGGATAATGCAGGTATTTTTTTAAGCATGCACATTTTGTTTTTTGGTTGTGTTTTGTTAGTCATCTTTTTCTTCTCTAAGATAGCTTCATCATCTAAAAGGTGAATGTGTATACACTTTATAAATTCCTCTGAATACATATTTGTGTAACCTTAGTTCCTGCTGTGTGGCAGTGGTGTCCAGAGTGTCCTCTAGCTCAGACTTGAGGGCCTCCAGCTCCTCCCCAAGGTCCCGTTTGATCTTCTCGGCCTTGTTCCTGGCAGCCCGCTCAGAGTCTAGGTCCTCCTGCAGGTCGGAGATGTGTCCTTCCAGCTCTCTGATCTTCTTCAGAGCATTGTTTTTCTGGGCAGACTCATCTTCCAACCTGTGAGAATCAAGAGTACATTAAACTATTAAAACTGATAGAACTTAGTGTTGTTTTGCAGAAATAAATACACCAGTCTGACACTACCTGGCTAAGGCGTTCTGTAACTCCTCCTCCTTCTTTGCAAGCTGAGCTTTGAGGTCAGCGATCTGGGCCTGCAGGTCAGCGATCTGTTCCTGTAGGTCATTTGACTCCGCCTCCAGTTTGCGCTTAGCTTTATCCAGCTCCTGACGGGTCTTCTCCTCTTTCTTCAAGCGGACTAGTGCGAGAGAGATACCACTCAATGATGTGTATGAGAAATGTGATATGAGTACCGTTACAAATGCATACAAGGTGACTACCTTCTAATTCAGAGATCATGGATTCGTGTTTATTTTTGAGCTTAGTGAGATTCTTTGATTTTTCTTCTTCCTCTGCCAGGTTAGCACTGAAGTCTGCAACTCTCTCCTCTAGCAACTTTCGCTCCTACAAAAAAATCACAAAGCCGGTGATGTATTTAGTTTCCCAAGTGACTTACTTATATTAAAATGTCTTTGAAAAATGCTGATTTCCAGTACTTACCTTCAGCAGCTTGTTGTTCTGGTCCTCCATTACCAGAATATCATCCTCCAGCTTTTTGATCTTTCCCTCGCAGGTAACCTTCTCGAGCTGCAGTTTTTGACGAGCGTCTTCCTCCTCTTCCAAATGTTCCTCCAACTCCTGCATGAAAAGACTGAACCCTCAGTTTCTCCAGCAGCTTTATCACACTGTGAAAGCACAGCTACCTGAGCAATAACAACTCCAACTGAACAACAGTGCGAAACAGACATGTTGACCTGCATCTGCTGCTGCATCTTCTTCTTTTCCACTAACAGCCCCTGAGAACGCTCCTCCTCTTCATCGAGCCTCGCCTCCATCTCATGGAGGATTTCCTCCAACTCCTGCTTCTTCGCCGCCAGACGGACCCTCATCTCCTCAGCCTCAGCATACAACTCTGTCTCTGCCTGAAGCTGCTCCTGCAGTGCGTTTCTCTCCTCCACAATCTGACAGACAGGCAGAATCAGCAGACTCTCCATAACTGGAAACTTTATCGAATTAACGCTGAACGGATTCATTAAAAGAAAGCAAAACAAGGTTTGTGTCATTGATGCGCCGCATTTAATCCCTTACCTGTGTATGTTTCAAGGTGATTTCTTTTAGCTCTGACTCAAACTTTGTGGCAACTTCTTTGGCTTTCTGTAGCTCCTCTTCCTTGAGACCCATCTCCTCTTCCTGTCGGGTCACTTGCAACAGAGGCTTAACCTGTTGTTCAGAAGGAAAAGGCAGAATTTGTCATTTCAAAATAATTTTGTAGTATCTGGAAAGTTTCTTTCTCAAAAAACACACAGATGTACTATGGTTTTGTTGCATTTATATGCTTCTAGAGACTGATTAGCTGACCTTTGTGAAAAGCCTCCACCACTGCCAGTTCCTTAGTTTGAGGTAGGCAGCACAGTTCCTCTGGATCACTTTCATAGCTGTCAGCTGCTGCTGTCTCTTGGCGAATGCCCTTCAAAAAAAAAATACATAGTGCAACATGCAAAGTTTTATTTACGGTGATAACAGCAACAAATAAACTGCTTTAAAGGGGGGGCTTCAATTTTCATACTTTCTGGCCAGGAAGCCTCTAGCTTGGGCCTGGAAAGCAATGATGATCACAGTGATCTTCAAATCTCTCTCCTCCTCTAGTTGAGCAAGCACTCCTGTGCGGAAGAAGATTTTACTCTGTCCGATTCTGTACAGGTTGGGGTCCAAGTCCAGATGCTTGATCTACAGAGACAGGAGATCAGTAAATGATGTGATATATTAAGTTGTCACACAGGATAATTCTACCTTGGTGTGTGTCAATGTTAATGAACACGGATGACAATTTTGAAGTTGTGAACTAACCATGAGGCAGCAGGCTTGTTTTCCGTCCATGAAACCTTTGGGAATAGCGTTAGCAGCCAAGATCTCATAACTGCAAGAAGCCAGAGAGATGTTACACTTAATACGGTGAGAAATTTTGACTGAAATAGTATAGTAGTAGCTAGACCGACCGCTGGCGGAACTCCTGGAAAACGATTCGGTTGGGGAAGCCTTGTCGACAGATCCTGATTCCTTCCAGCACACCGTTACACCTGAGCTGCTCCAAGACCAGGTTAGCATCCAGCTTCCCTGCCTGAGTAGAGCAGGATTGCAGTTTTATTACATAAAGTTTTCAAAAACTAAATACATACAGTATAACTCGCTTATGCTGACCGGTTAGTAGTAAATTCATTTTGTCTATGTTATGTGTGTGTTTTTTTTTCATGACTTTAGAAATACGGCCACATATGGAGTGAGATCAATTGCTAATTTATATGATGATGAAAAAGCTTTCCTCTCAATATGCATCTATAGTCATGTGAAAAAAAAAGTTCTTATAGGGTTTTACGCCATCCTGTGAAATATTAAGTACACTTTTAAGGTATAGGAAATTAAGAGGATAGATAGCAGCCAAGAGCTGATAATCACACACACTTGATTAATTGATCATTAACCACCAGCAACCACCTCTAAAATTATGTTTTATTATTGCTAGTCTAGTAGTTTTGCTGCTAATTGTCTTTACCCTCTTCTCATGGTTCGGGATGATACATCTGACGAAGTTGGGTTGGGTGTTGTGCAGCGTGGTCATGAGTTTTGCCAAAGACTCCTTGTAGAGCTGCCCCACTGTGCGGAACATTCCCTTCTTGGTCTTTGAGGCGCTCGGGCCGGAGGTGTCTGACATCTTAGCTAATGTGTCAAGGCCGACGACTCTGTCCGCTGAAAAACACAAAACAGCGTGTAAAATCAGATTGTCTTTGCCTTAATGCCTATTTCAGTTTTAAGAATCTAATTGCATATCTTTTGTGGGACAAACATATGGATAAAAGCAGGTAAAATGTGTGTGTTGCTTTCGGGTAATTTGTTTCATTGTGTACACGTCAGATTTGAAGGAGGGTGACCGCTGCTGCGTTAATGTTCTTAAGGTAAAATAAATCTGATTTGTCCCATCTAAAAATGATCAATATGAAAGAATCAAGGTGATATCTTTAGTTGTGGCTCCAAAATAGTTCAACAATCATTAAGGTTTCTTTTTTCCCTTTTATTTAACCGGGAAGTAAATAAATAGTCTCTTTTCTGAGTGTCTCTCAGGGCAAGCTAGGAAGCCCTAACCTAGAAGTTTCTCCAAAGACAAAGGCAAAATGTGCAGAAAAACATTTCTAGGATTTCAGTAAAGAAGAAAATCTAGTTTAGTTGTGGCAGCAGAAGCTTGTGCTGTTTTTATGCCTTATCACTGAGGAGAGTTTGGTCCTTGTCTCAGAGTGGCTTACAATAAACTTATGAGACATGTAATAAAATCATATGCATCTCACCATCTTTCCAGAGGTCTTGGACAAACTGGTTAGAAGAATTGGAGAGCAGTGCTGTAACGTTGTCATTTAGAGGGTCCATGTTCTTTGTCAGCCAGGCTGTGGCGTTATAGTCTACCTAAAACAGCAAGACGACAAAGTTATGTGAGCTTTCATGAGAATGCAAGATGATTGTCTTCAAATGAAGATAAACATTATGAAGACAGAACATTTTTCCCTTCTCCTAACTGCCATCATTCTCACCTTCCCAGCATAATGAAGAATGGAGAACTCTGTTTTGTCTTTAAGCTGTTTAGGTTTGGCAAATTTCATGTGGTTGCCCTGTGTGTTTAAAAGTTTCTCCACAAAGGAGATATCTGTGGCTTTGGGGAACCAGCACTCTTCATCCAGCAGGGCCAGGATGCCTGGAGGGTTGTTCTGCAGAGAATATTTATGTGATTAAGAGGCTGTGTAGGATTTAACTGATGCTGTTATTTATTATTAACACTTACTGGTCTCTCAATGAGCTCGATGCAGGGCTGGAGGTCAAGGCCAAAGTCAATGAAGTTCCACTCGATGCCTTCTCTCTGGTACTCCTCCTGCTCCAGGATGAACATGGTGTGGTTGAAAAGCTGCTGTAGCTTCTCATTGGTGTAGTTGATGCACAGCTGCTCAAAGGAGTTATCCTGCAATAGCCAGAACACAAAGATGAAGACATGCATATCACATCCACTATCTTTCCAAGCGCTCTGCACCGTAAAAAAAAAAAATCCTAAAAAAACGGTAATATTCTGGCAGCTGGGGCGCCAAAATAATACCAGAAAGTACCAGAAAATAACTTTCTCATGAAAATACGGTTATTTCCAGTAATGACAATACAGTTTGTTGTCCTAATTTTACATGGGACTTTGCCTTTTTCATTTGTGAATGTATTTTAATAATCTAAATATGCATATGTACAGACAAATACATTTAAAAAACAAGAAAATTATGTTTTATTACATTTACAGTGATTTTATGTTAATTTACATTTGAAATGTAAAATCACAGTCTATTTATGTAAATTTAAAGATATTCTAGAAGAACAGTACAAAACTGGAAAATACACAGTAAAATTCTTTTATATTACAATTTTTTTTTACAGTGTGTGATGATCTATACCTCAAAGATCTCAAAACCGGCAATGTCAAGGATTCCCAGGAAGGAGGCTCCTTGGCGTTTAGTCTTATCCAGGGCTTTGTTAACCCGGCCCAGGATCCAGCGGAACAGTCGCTCAAAGACAGCTTTGGCCAACGCTTCTATAGCAAAGTCCGCCTAACAGACACAGACACACAGAAGAACACAGACCAGACTGTGATTAACACACAGTTATTCCTGTGTTTTTAAACAGTTTCCTCCTTGCAGTACCTGCTCTTTGGTCTGTGCCTTCTGCACCACCTCCCTGCCCACTTTGATGCGAGGGGTGAGGATGGCTCGTGTAAAGTCTGTCACATTGATGCCCTGCAGGTGACACACCTTCTGCGCAGCTACAAAGACAGAAATTTTGTCATATTGGACACAATATTATTTCACCCAGGTGTTCTTGCTGCTATAGATAATACATTTTTAAAGTTACAGCTGGCTTTGTAAAAGTCAATAACCCCTAGTGGGATTTCTAATGGCAGGAAGAAGTTGTGTCTAACCAGTGTTGTCTGGCATGGTTGCCTGCTCCTGGTTCCTCTCTTTCTTGAATTCAATGTTTCCCAGCTGCATCACTGTGGAGCACACCTTCAGGATATCTGGAACAAGGAAATCAAGTGGTTGACTTCACGGGGAAACACTAATAATGTTCTTCTTGTTTGCTGGAACATTTCCCAAAAATCTGCTTGTTTTCTGATTTAAATGTAAATTAATGTTGCCTCTTCAATGCAAATTCACAACAACAGTCCAGATTCAGAAGGTAAAGACCCGACAGTATTAGAGCGATGCTAATGCTATGCTTATTACTACGCTGATACCAATTCTGTCCTCTTCTGTGATGCCCATGATATTCATGGCCTCCATGGTTTCCTCATACATCTCATCGTCTTGCTGGCCAGGGATCTGGACGTGGCCTGCGCTGAGGAAGCGGTAATTACTGAAGGGCTCCAGAAGTAGCTCCTCTGAAAATAAAGAAAAACAGCGACTTATCATCATTGTTCTGTGGTCAGTAATCTGTGAATCAGTGAGGCTTAACTTTTTATGAAGATTTTGCTCACGTGAGAAAATAGCACGAGTGGTCATAAATAACATGCAGGAACGCTTTACTCAGCTTTATTTTGATTATTGTGGTTAAACATCAGTTGGAAGAAAATCTTCTTTGAGAGTTTGAGAAAATTCTTTTCCTCCATGACCTTAAAAAAACATTTTCATAATGCAGCTGGATAAATTGTGACGTGCATGACAGTCAACGAAGACCAGAAGTGCCTTCCTTTTCCCCTTCCTCCAGTTCCAGATGAGACTTCCACATGATGGTGATATGTACAACACACTGTCAAAGAAGCCCTGCTAACTGCTGAGCAGCAGCATCAAAGAAATCACACACATATTTTGGGTTTATAATCATCTTACCGCGCAGTTTGTCCTGGGCACCAGCAATCATGTAGTAGAAGATGTGAAAAGCTCTTTCTGTCTTTGCCTGTCTGATACAGCGAGACTTCTCCAGCAGATCTGAGAGCAGCTGTTAAAGAATAAAAATCTCATTTGTGAGTAGGGGCAATTTAGTTTACAAACCTCTGTTCAGCCTTAAATGGTAATTCTTGTTTTAACTAAATAGGAAGAATATAATTAATGCCTTGTGTTTTTTTTTACAAGCCAGTCAAGTTTCAGTTTCTAATGATCTAATAATCTATCTCTCTCCAAAATGTCATCGAATGAGTGCCACCTATTCAGTATCTAGCCAAATGTGAAATATTTTCACAAGCCCTGATTCTATTCCTAAGTTATATGACAGAAAAATGTCCAGAAGAGTATGACATTATGTTTAAAAATAAACTGTCATCAGATATTAGTGTTAATTTTTGTAGTAATCAGTGTATGAATTCTTGATTTAAAGCCAAACATTTATTTTCTGAGGTTATTGTGACTTTAAACAATCTAAACAGTTCATCCAAGTGAACGTTTGTGCCAAATATGAATACATTTATCAGCATGTTCAACAGATTTCACATTCTCACACAAACGCAAACTCATCCATCCATCCATCCATCGTCATCCGCTTTGTCCGGGGTCGGGTCGCGGGGGCAGCAGCCTAAGCAAAGAGGCCCAGACCTCCCTCTCCCCAGCCACCTCCTCCAGCTTGTCCGGGGGAATACCAAGGCGTTCCCAGGCCAGCCGAGAGATATAATCTCTCCAGCGTGTCCTGGGTCTGCCCCGGGGCCTCCTCCCGGTGGGACATGCCTGGAACACCTCACCCAGGAGGCGCCCAGGGGGCATCCTTGTCAGATGCCCGAACCACCTCAGCTGGCTCCTTTCGATGTGGAGCAGCAGCTGCTCTACTCTGAGCCCCTCCCGGATGGCCGAACTTCTCACCCTATCTCTAAGGGAGAGGCCAGCCACCCTTCGGAGGAAGCTCATTTCTGCCGCTTGTATCCGCGATCTCGTTCTTTCGGTCACTACCCACAGCTCGTGGCCATAGGTGAGGGTAGGGACGTAGATCGACCGGTAAATTGAGAGCTTCGCTTTTACACTCAGCTCCCTCTTCACCACGACGGACCGGTGCAACGTCCGCATTACTGCAGCTGCAGCCCCACTTATTTGTTTGCAAACTCACTTATTTGTTTTTATGCCTCTGCTGGCAGAGGCATAAAAACAAATAAGTAACAATGATTATCAACAATGGATGGATAATTAGCAACAAAGCTAGCAGTCGTTGTTTTAAAAATCTCATAGATGATGCAAGTTTGAATTATATACCTAAAAAAACGCCTTTTATAGGAAAAAGATGATTTATAATGGCCCGAAATAAACTGTTATTCAAAAGCTGTCAGCAGATAAACTTTGCAATAACTTATTTGAAATCAAAAAGCAGCACACAGCATTTAACTTTTGGTGCAGATGAAAGGCAACACAAAAAGTCTTCTTACTGTAAAAATAATATGTCCAAGATTAAAAAGTAAAAAGGATACAAGTCTCAATGTTGGCTCCAACAATGTAGCCGGTCACGTCAAAGTTGATGCGGATGAATTTTCCCTGTGAGAGAGACAAACGAGCAGTGAGATCACGATACGTGCAAAAAATATAACTAAGAAAACATCTAAACAATGCGTTCTATAACTTCACAAAACTCACAAATCTTGAGGAGTTGTCATTTTTGATGGTCTTAGCATTTCCAAAGGCCTCCAGGATAGGATTGGCCTGCAGGAGTTGCTTCTCCAGCTCCCCCTAGTGATGACAGCGACACAGAAAAATGTGACTACCGTAAGAAGGACTGATTCGCTGCTTGTGATGTAGTGGAGTTGGAGTTTGGTGGGGATGAAGTAGTATAGGGTCAGTATTGATAGGTTAGCGTAGGTTTACCAGAATATCATCAGTGACAAGGGAAAAAAGGCAGAAAACAAGACGAAGGGCACGGGTCCTCACTAAACAATGAATATTTGGACAAGTACATTTATATCAAGTTACAAAAGGTTAATATAATAATTTCACTGTAGTCTTCTTTGATTTTCTGATGAATACTGGATGGATTACATAACACAGACATGACCAAAACACTCCTCCATCAGTTCTGAGAAACTGTTAAAATCCAGAGAAGCTGTTGTTGATGACGAAGATCAGAGGCTGAGATGGATGAGGTGGGTTATGTTGGGTCACAGGCTTCCAAATACCAGCTGAAAAGCTGTGAAAATATTCCAACAAAAGTTTTTTTTATTCAGTGCGTTGGCAAATCAAAATGATTCTGATTCAGAAACATCCTACTGGAGATGCGATTTGCTTCCAGCGTGACTGCAGAGACTGTAGATGCAGGTGGAGCTGGGCGATAGTCAGTAAATGAGGCAGACACCCCGTCACTCTGCATTGAGTTAATCCACCTGATCAAAGTGGTCTGTCCTAGTCTGTATCCAGGTCGGGCGCTGTAGACCTCTACCTAACCTCTCTTGCTTAAAAACACCTCCCTTAGCAACCCTGTAAGTGAGCTAAAGCTAGGAAGAAGAGAAAGGAGCACGACTTGTAACACAAAGATAATGAAGACAAACGATAGCCATGTGAAGCTGTTTGCCAACTTGTGTGAATTCGTTAAGCTCAGTTTCAAAATATGTGGTTTACAGATGTTTTTACTAATGCTGATATATATTTTTCCATATATTAGAGGACTGTTTTTGGAACTCACTGACAAATATGGAGGTCAGCCACAGCCGTAATTAAAAATAGAAATAATGGATAATAAGTAAAAGACGTAGCCAATACTGACTGAATGTGAATTGAAGTAATATTCCCGGTTTTCACATTATTTCACTTCATACTGTATTTTTATGTGAAATTTGGCAAAACTAGTGATATTTTGACAGATATTTTAAGCTTGCTTTAGCAAACCAAACAGACATATAGACATTTCAAAGGAACATGGGAACATTTAAAAAAGAGAACTAAAATAATTTTGGAATTTGCCTCTTAGAAAAATGCTTTAATTTGGGAAAAGTTGTGTCCTCAATTAAAAGCCAAGTATTTATATTATATGTAAGAAAAAAACAGGAGGATACAGACCCGCTGATGAGATGCAGTTCAGAGGTGGCAAAGCAGAGAAGAAGGTCCTGTTTATTTAAGTCTCTGAAGGAAAAATGAGAAAATAGAAAAGGAAAAAAGATGCAAAGCAAGACAGCATGAAAGAGAAAGTTACAGCTGGTGGGAAAGACTGATCCTTGAGACATAGTTTAAATACAAATATCTAAGAGTACAGATTAGGAGAAACTGCTAAAAAAGTGCTTGAGAATGAGCGGAAGTAAGAGAAAGCAGAAAAAAAAAAGAGTTTAATCCAATGCTATTTCTGCACAGGCAGTCCATGGGAGCCTCAAGGTCCTATAGAGGACAGTGTCCAGAGATAATTATTCCTCTGGGAGTAAAGACCTTCTGAGTGAGCAGGGTCAGAGCCAAAGGGAAGCGTTGCTTTGACTGACTTTTTCCAATTATTACCCGAGCACCAGAACAGCAACATCAACTTGTGAGGTTTGAGCTGAAGTACCGTTAAAATAATTTATTTATTTTTTGTTAAAGCTTCAAGTTTGTTGCTGATTTTAGTGAAGTCACAATGTTTAAAAGTCAACAGAGTTTCCCAAACTGAGTTTTAAAAACTCCACAAAGTAAAAGCTACAGGACAGTCTCACGGCCCACGTCAGGCCCGCTGGCAGTCGGATGAGGAAGTAAGGGAGGGAAGGAAGGAAGGAAGGGGGCGACTGGTGTTTGATAGGTAAAAACAGGGCATGCTCACACTGTGATCTGTGAGAGACCCTTTCATTGTCGGGGAGGCTTACATATAATCTCCACTGGCAGTGAAAGGGTGTCTAAAGAAGATGGAGGTCAAAAAACTGAACGTAATGAACCGCTTGAGGAGAAGGCAAAACTGGATATCTGCCACTGAACAACACAAGGTTTGAAATGTGACTGAGATTCAGTAATCTGATGATCATGCAGCCTTAATAAACTTTGTTTGATGATGAATATTAGGGTAAACACCATCTAACAGAAGGAAAGTAACATTTGGCATCTGTACTTTTGGTGTAAGCAAAATCAGTAGAAAAACAGGTATTTCGGGGGCAACAGTGACACTATCAATCTTCATGCACTTTTCTAACCTAAAGAAGGAACACACACATGAAAACCACACAGAAAAACACACTCCGGGCATTCCCCTTTACTCACGTAAGCCAACTGTGATCCTGCATGTTGCTATTTGGAGGAAATGGTAATATACAGGATTAAACTGGGTAGTTTCCTATGTCATTAAGAGTGAGGGAACTGGCTGACAGATCCTAACTATCATGGTTTCTTTACACAGATACTTACAGCACTGCTGTCTTTCTTGCCTTTGTGCGAGGAGGCCACAACAGCCAAATACTGGATGACTTTCTTGGTGTTTTCTGTCTTCCCGGCACCAGACTCTCCACTAGGGAGGAAAAAGTTACAGTGGGATTGAAAAAGAAATAGAGAAGGAGAGAGGACAATGAAGATAAGCAATACTGACAGGTTTCTGTTCACACTTCAGTAACCCAGTTTAATTGAATGGAAATCATGTGCTGCAGAGATAAGATAAGATAAGATAACCTTTATTAGTCCCACACGTGGGAAATTTGTTTTGTCACAGCAGGAAGTGTGCCTGACACAAAGCATAATGTTATTGTTCAGACTGTATACTACACACAGGTCCTGTGATAATCTACACAGTTTCAGGGAAAAGGTTATTTTAAAAGGGATTTATTACCCTTTTTCTTATTTGTGCATACTGCACAAATAAGAAAAAGGGATGCTACAACAGAACAACAGATGCTACTCACCTGTTGTTCATAAGGGAAGAAAGTTGTCTGAGACCGATTATAAGATTTCCAAATTTAACTCATTCAGAGTTACTCTAGTTAAGTCTAACAAGGTCGTCTACTGATCGGAAGGTTGGGGGTTCGATCTCTGGCTCCCCCTAGTCTGCATGTCAAATATCCTTGGGCAAGATATTAGCCCTAAGTTGTTCTCCGATGAATCCATTGGAGTATGAATGTGTGTGAATGCTAGTTAGAAAGCATTTAAAAACATAGAAGACAGTGCTTGTGTGAATGGGTGAATGCGGCATGTTGTACAAAGTGCTTTGAGTACTCTGGGAGACTAGAAAGGCACTATATAAGAATCGGTTTTAAGATGCACCCGAAGAGACAGGAGGGAGTATTTCATGCAACCATTCCACTAGAGCCGAGCTAGCTCTTAGAATGTGACCCGATACTTCATGTTAATATACTTCTTATATTCGTTTATATACCTGATAACTTGATGAAAGTTATATGACAACGACTCTTAGACTAGACAAAAATCGAAAACATGTGCTACTGTATGCTTGAAAGGTATCTAATTACTTAAACATAAGCGAGACGATGCAATTTATTCCCCAAAAATGAACTTGGCTACTTCAAATAAAGTTGAATGATCCCAGAGCCATCAGCCACTAGCCAGAACACACAGACATGCTCGGTCATGGGTCCATAAAAGGCATCGGATGCTCACTGTGTTAGGGCCTGGCAGCATAAAGAGGAGTGTAATTACTCAGTCCTGCTCAGGTCTGCTAAGGATATATGACATCCAGGCTCCTATTGCAGGCAGCTGTTAGTGCAGAGCAAATTCTGTTGGGATTTTTTTCCAGATAGTTTATCAAACTGTCTCATCCAGCTTATCCACAGTAAGCAGCACAGGTTTCACTTGTTGTTATAAGATTATTTGAAAGGGTATGAACGATTACAGAATGGATGGCCGCATTTCTAATATTTGGGAATTTAATTTCATAAAAACATCATTTTTTTCCTATATTTTACAAGTGTACATGTGTCACTGAATATCAGGGAAGTAGTATCGTCTTTTAAAGAAGAGGTGGGCAATCATTTTTCCCAGGGGGACCCCATGAGAAACTGGGACTGTGGACAAAAGTGATAAAATTAACACTGAGCAGAGTTCAGCATATTAATGTGATCTTCCACAGCAGTTCCAGTTTCTTGAGAACTTGAGGCCCCTTGAGAAAATGAATTGCACACCCTTTTTTATTAGATTGACAAATCAAAATTACAAGAACAGACAGGAAGGCTAAATATTTGGCGTTCCTCATTAAAAAAATTTGTAACTTTGAGCCCTAAGCTAGTCAGAAGTATAGTGAATATTCTTGTCCCATCAGTCTGTTTTTCATGAAAATATACTGAACAGCAGACAAAAGAAACTGGTAACCTTGTGAAGCTGAAATGCCAAAAATTTCTTAGCATCCCAAATATTTCCCATGGCACGTTTTTACTGTTATATGGAGCAATCAGGGAAATACAATAAATAATACATTCATCAGGACTCAGCAACCAGAAGATATAGTAGGAATCATTTTAAGATATAATCAAACCCACAAATAAAAGTCCAGACTGGAGCCGTTTTAATTTTGTTATAATAGGTTTGAAACTGTTTTGGTATTTTGTATTAATAACACTGTAATTACTGTCTGTATCTTGATTTGCTTCACCTGCGTCCTGTTATCTATTCCTCTTTGGAGTATTTAGTTTGGATCTTCTTGTCTGCCATCCAACGTTTCTCTAATGTTCAAGCCTATTCCTCAAGTTTAGTTCCCTTTTTTTGGTCATCCGGATCCACTTATTTAGTCGACCCTTAGTCTATTTTTGTTTGTTTGATTACTCTAACCTTCACTTTCAAAAGTCACGCTTTTGAATCCTCTTTTGCCTTCACCAGATTTCAGACATGGTAAAACGGTGCATGTCCATCCACAGAGGAAGTATATGAAATTTGTGACAGAAATGTCACTCTGTGTAATTTCCCAACTAATTAACAGCTTAAAATCACACACACAAGTCTCCAGTCACAACATTAAAAAGTGCTTTCACTAAAAATCATTAAAATGCAAGCGGCCCATAATAGATTGTTGTAAAAACAATACCACAAAGCATACAAAGCATTTAAACACAAGTGCATCCACCCACAAGGAAGAATGTCATAAATGAAATTCCACGTATCATTGCTGAAACATTTTTGCCTTTTATGGGTCCAAAGGCCTGATGGGGCTCAGAAATCTTAAAAAGTGCAAGGAGTTGATGTTCCAAGCTGATGGTGTTTCGGCTCTGCGTACAAAACTTTAAACAGTTTTAAATATGGCCTCATGTAAATTAACCTTCTTGTGTAGAAGGTTATTCTTGTGATTGTCTTTATTAAATTACATTTATGACTGAGATATACATGTATAAACAGCAAGATTATATTGTGCAACTAATTTAAAATGGTACATGACAAAACGTGAAGTCACTCCAGCACACAAAGAAAAACTAATTAACTCACTTTGTTTACTATAAATTAAAAGTACAGTTCAGTTCAGGCCAGTCCAAATATCAAGCTATCATTAAGAGACAAAATGAGGCCGTTTGTCCCTGGATGTCCAATTGCCCAGTCAAAGTTCTCAATAATTAGTTTAGAACAAATAAACAAACAAAATAGAGCCAAAACATTTGCAGAGCTAATCTGGTTCTCCCATCAGGATCCAGGGCATACTTCCTGAGTAAGGGTCTGAGAGGAGAGAGAGGCCTCTGGGAGCACCGTAAAAGCATTAAAGCACATCCAGTTTAGCTGTCTTTGAATACAAGATGACTCCATGGTAACAAAATCCGACAAACAAAATCATTTCTTTTTGGCACTAATGGTTGAAACGGTGCTGAGAGACGAAAAAGGTATTTCGTCTGTTTAGATCTATGTTTACACAAGCATTATGTAACTGTTCTTGCACACAAACAGATGTAGCATTCACTCCTGCTTTTATGTGATGTTTAAAATGTAAAAAAACAAACATGCAGAGATGGAACAGGTGAGCATGGAGGAGAGAGATTTTCACTTACGTGCAGAGAATGGATTGGTCTTCACGATCTGTAGAATCAAGAGAGAGTCAGTGTTAGATTATTTTTATTACAACTTATGTTGAATACTTTTAAACATAAAATTCATGATACAGCTAAGTAAATTTGCAGTAACTGTAGAATACATTTGTAATTTTTATTGTGTATGATAGACATGAGGGACTTTTATTTTCTTTCTTTTCTTTCTACCACTTATGTTCACCATGCAAAGTAGTCAAATGCACTACTGTGAAACCACATGTAATTCTCCAGCAATAAAGATCAATCTACTGTCAAACTTAAAACACCAGCTAGGCTTTGTGATTTACTCCCTTGTGCCAAAGAAAACATGTAACTCTTAAAAATACTTTGATTTTTACACATGAAAATGAACTCTGAATGCACAAAAACAATGAGTCATTAGACTGTCTCCAAAAATACTCCAGGGAGATTACACGAAGACCATGTAAGGCTAAACTGTAACTGTATACTTCAGTACAAACCACCCCTGGGAGAGTATGGTGCACATTGCTGAAAGAGAGATAACTTTTCTGGGCATTTGTGATCAGAACAGAACAAATGGCATGCTAGGCAGCCTCATAAACCTCTGTGCAACTGTGCAACAAAAATGACCCGGGGTAGGGTGAAGGACGGGAGACAATTCCTCATTCTGACACTGAAGAGTGTCATTTTCATTTTGATTATCATCCACATGTCCAGGACACAAATCTGATGACATGTCTAACTTTGTGAGGTTATTTACTGACACTTCACTCCATCTCTGTGGTGTCAAACGTCTCCCAAAGAGTCGGTTCCATAGACTATATAAAACATGGACATAGCGACCATGATGTCACCCACTGATTTGTGAAATTTCATCTCTGAAACTTTGAGCCACACAATTTCCAATTTCTTTTAAACCAGACATGAGGGCCTGTGCACATTTATATGGTCCCCCCTAAACATACCCTGCTTTAATGTCCTTCCTGATACTGCTGTATTCCATAAGACTTGAACTGAGTTCATGGACTCATCCGTACAGTCTTTACTGAGGTCAGAGTGTAAGTAGTTTTCTTATACTGGACATCATCTTTTTTCAACTAGAGGAGTCACTACCTTTCTGCCTTTTAGAAAGAAATGTTTAAGGCACTTCCTCTCTTTTATATCCAATCTATTGTCCAATCTGACCCACTGCATAGAAAATTAAAATTGCAAGAGAGGAGGGCATCATTTTTGGAAATTTTTCCCCATTTATTGCACCAGGAAACATTGCACTGACAGAATGAATAACGTCACAAACCAAAGCACTAATTGTTTTCAATTTTATAGCCCCCATAGCCTGTAGCCTGAAGTAAGATAGCTAGCCATGGAGACGTATCCAAAACATTTCTTTTTAGTGACAGTAGACTAACTGAAGGTGGAAAAGCTGTCTCATACGATATGATGATGTTTACTGTCTATTGGTTTTAACAGATACTCTATATTTAATTGTCTAATGTTTAATGAACTTCTTTCTACTAAAGAAAGGAAAAATGTTGGTGGTACTACAACAACTTAACTTGTCTGGCACTTGAGATTAAACTGGGCTTAATGTGATCTTGTTCAACAGAAATTAGTCTAACCGCTCCTCTCTAACCCTGTTGCATCATTACATCAACCTTAGTCTCAACAAAACTCTTTGAAGGTGTTTCATAAATTGAGTTTTCACTTTGCCAAACTGTCCTCTCTTTAGAGGTGGAAAATTTAAAGCGGTCCCCAAGACACACACATACAAGTACACACACACACACACACGCACACACAAGATAAACCAGCAGCACACTCCTGCACAATTAGGGTGGAGCACTCATAATTTCGTCGAACAAGTACAATGACAATAAAGGGCTATTCTATTCTATTCTGCACACACAGTTACAGTGTCCAGCTTCCATTGAACTGTAAACTGGGGTGGATGCCTTTTCTCCATGTGAACTCCAGTTTGGCTGCTGTTCCACTGGATTCATTCCTTACATACAGACGAAATGTACCCTGTTCCCTCTCTGCACTTCCTAATTAAGGCAGAGTGCAAGACAGCAACACACATAGAGAGAGAGAGAGAGTAAGGTGGCCAGATTTGTGAATTCTTGTAACAAATCCAAAAACAACATGCACTCACATTAGTGAATGAGACTTAAAAAATCTGTGAACCTAATTAATTCACGAGAATTAAATCTGATTATATGAGTCTCTGCACCAGTAAATATACTGTGAGCACGGAAGGACAGCATGTCAATCATCTGCTGCTGGGGACAGAAAACTCCCCACGGGAATTTACATTTTTATCTCCCGGACATCAAAGACCAAAGTACAATTTTGGAGGAATGGGATCTTGGCCAAGACTGAAGAAGGAATGTTTCAGAGCTTAGGAGACTTATCTGGATTTGCTTCAGTTATGCACCACTTCCAGTTTACATGTGAATTGTTCATACTACAGCACTCAGTGTAGAACATCCTGCTTCATTAGTCACAACTTCATGGGAAATCCTACCAAAGCATCAACAATAACAACTCCCTGGCAGTCATAGTTTTTCTTATATTATTTTGGTGTATAGAGAATCCTTGAGACATTGATATTGTAAAGGTTTAAATTATGAAAAAGAATACGCTTCGAGCAATCAGACCCTATGAATCAAAAGGAGATATAAAACTTTAATGTGGTCCAGTTATGCTCATTTCCAGTTCCTTTTTTATTCCACTACAGTAGCTTTACATTACAGCTCAAAATCACTCTTATTTATCTAAACCATGACCCTCATTAAAGTTGCCTTTAAGACAACCTTCCTCTGACTCGCTGCCCCTCTCAAACTGATACTTTTCCCCCAGCTTTAAAAATTAAACAGGACCTATCATACCGATTTCACACTCCATGAGCTATTCTTATTCCTGAACCACATGATTCACATTTCAAAATAATACTGGATCTTGTTGTCTCAAATCAAGCTGTTTAGCTGCCATCCCTTCCATTTAAACCAACTGTCCTCTGACTGCTCCTGCCTTATAAACAGAAAGTTTAAACATCAGGTAGGTGGGACTTTATGTGGTTACAGCCTGCGCTGTGTGTCTTAGATCATCATATTAAAGATATCCAGTCTCGCTGACATCATGCAGGTCTAAGGGCAGGACAAACGGCCTGAAACAGTGCTGAGAATAGTTCGAAGCCTGAACTCTGGGCTCACATGGATTACTTGAAATTTCATTTAACATAATCATCACCATTGTAACAGTAACAGTGATAGAAAATAAGCACGAGGAAAACGTATCATGAGTTCACTTAAACCCATATGAGACAGTCTCTTTCACCTTTGCACGAGACTTGAGACATTTTGTTATTTTTAAAGAATGAATATATTTTTGATTAATTGTTTCTTGTCTTTTCTATGCTTTTCTTTATATTTCTCTTTGTGGGTTTTTTTGTTCTTATTTTTCGCTGCCGACTTATCTTGATTTCTTTACTCAAGCACTTTAAGTCCCAGTTGTTAAAACGTGACAGCTAAATGGGTGGTCCAAGCTTAAATATCTACTGTCACATATATGATAAGTCCGAAAAAAATGTTTAGTCTGAAATAAATGCAGCAAATCAAAACACATTTTTTTCTTCTGCACATACAGACACAGACTGAACAGCATCTGCTATGTTCCAGCGTTCGTTCTCAGAGATGAACAGAAGATGTATAATCCAAAAGCCACATAAACACCAATCCTCCCTTCTTCTTGTTTACTCTTGATGCTGTGTTTACAAACTATAGTTTATGAGGTATTTTCCTGTATCCTGGTTTGTTGTAACTTTAAATCATTCAGTGCGTACACCTTATTAGTAACAGAAAGTCATTAGACAGCATTAAGTTGCTTTATCAAAGACCAATTAAGTTATTTATATTGTCATTGCCAAACAAATTTAGCAAATTGAAGACAAACTGGTGTTTCAGTATATCTATTTCCAAATTTGTTCTACATATCGGCGCGGTCACATTTGATAGGCTTCTTTATTTTCTTTGATCAGTCATCGTTGATCGTAATGCGATATATACGTGGACTTGCAACTCCCTGTTTTGTGGACTTGCATTTTGAACTTCCACTATGGTTTATAGCTGTCTGTTAGTTTTTTTAAAGCCTGATGTGACTATATCTGGTAGAGCCAGCAAACTGGATGCACAAGCTTCATCCATAAACTACATGAGTGCATCACACAGACACAAATACAGACAGCTCCTGGCTACACTCAGCTTTGACCCCAGTGATGCAAACTTATCTCGATATGTTTGCATCAGTCTTGATATAATTGGGGAGATATTTAAAAAGTCTTCCTCCACAAATCCTTCGCAGGTCGCATTTGAAGGCCAAGTCGGTGTATCCTTCGTGGCCCAACCTATCCCAGAATTCATAGCGCGGTCTAGCCAATTTCAGTATCCAACAATGGAGGCAGCTACTTAGTTTTAATATTAGTCTTTATGGGTCACAAAATGTAGCTGTGTAAACTTCAAATATCTGCTTGGTTTATCAAGACATCACATATTTGCAAAAGTGCTCCGACGTTTTTGGAGACGTCTGTTACCCACCAGCTCAAAGCTGACCGGGAGGTCGAGGCCCACTAGAGCCGGGGGGAACACCGCACTCCTGGCACATCATGCCTCGACCTCCTGGTCAGCTTCAAGCTGGTGGCCTCTGAAGGATGCGGCCTATTTTGTGAGATCTCACAAAACGTTTGCAAGATCTTGCAAAAGTTCATCTTAATTTTTTTTTCTCCAATATCCCTTGCAGGGCTGCGTACTCATGCATGGGCTGTCCATACATTTCATGCAGCATTGTCAACACAAATAGATTAAGTGATGAATGTAGGAAAACCTAAAGCTGCCGGGAACAGTCTGAGAGGGTGTCAGAGGTTGGTGGTCTCGATGCTACTGACATTTTCTCAAACAAAAGTACCCCGGGTAAAGAAATATAGTTTCAAGTTGTTGGCTTACATCCTAGAACAATTATTTTGCTTTGTATATCACAGTGTGAATCACATACTCTCTAAAGGAATTATAATGACAACAAAATACAGAGCTTTAGAGTACCTGATTACTTATTTGGATCTCTTCAAGCTTTTTAGCATTGAAATTCAAAGTTCATTCAGGTGTGTACTTCAATACTGTAATAATGACCCTATCAGAATTGACAGCTGTGCATGTATGTGTGAGGCCTGTACAGTAGTGGAAGAAATTATAACACAACTTTCTTTGATGGTTTCCAAACAATAACTCTCTAAATTACAGTAACTCCTGTCCAAACATCCTGTTTAGGAAGGAAACTCCTCAAACCAAAGGACAAAAGTCTCAGGCTCATTTAATAGGACCAATAAACTTGTTAAATCTTTGGCATTTACACTCCCTAAGAATTTTTTTTTAAATAAGCAAGAGGGTTTTCTGAAACAGGAAATGTTTTATTGCCCTCCACCCATCTCTCAACCATCTCACAATCCAGATGTCAAGTCCTCTGAGAGAACACATCGTCACATCAACATAAAATCCAGTGGGCAAGACCCCCTGGAAACACAGACTCTGATTCTATGGGAAACCAGCCACTCTGAATCACTGCAGGGACATTTACTGTAAGCATGACCAAGACTGCTACCATCACCTCTATGAGACCAAAATACTATTTTGGAGTTGTTTTTCATACCATTTTACTTTTTAATGAGTGTATTTTTTGTTCTCACTACATTATAAACATGGCTCTGCATTTTAAGCCATCAGTTTCATGGATTAATTTGCAGTGTTGTCAACCACTTTGTCAACATGACAGTGTGATAAGCCTGTCGTCACCAAGAGCCACCACAACTCACCCACAACAAGCTCTTAAAGCTGCCAACAAACAGCTCAATTTGACACAGCTTACTTAAGAGCTTCAGCAGCTAACGCCTGCAGATTTTATTCAGTTATGTGTGAGGCCTGCTGCAGATATACTTACGTTTGTTGCTTTCTTGTCTCAGTTTGTTATTATTTATCATTTTGATCTGATCATTTTAGTTTATAAATGTTGTAGCCAATCTCAGCATGTGCTGTGCAAAAGTCAAAAGTTGCTAGTAAAATATCTACAGCAATTTATTGAAACAATTCTGAATTTATTCATTTATATTCAGTATATAAGGCAAAAACCGAGTTTGCATATATTTGGTATGACCTCCTTCATCATTCAACACAGCCTGAGCTACCACGGTCAAGCTTTCTTGTAATGTCTTTAATTAAGCTTCAAGAATAGTTCTCCAGGTTTCTTGAAGGACATTCAAAGCTCTTCTTTGGGTGTTGCCTGACTTTTGTTCTGTTGTTTTCCAAGATTATCCCACACTGCTTTAAAAATGTTGAAGTTTGGGCCCTGGGGAGGCCAGTCAGTGACTGATTACATTCAATTGTGTGGCTTTCTATCCAGGTATGCTTTTATACTGGATGCCAGGGAACCAATAAACAAAACAACAACAACAACAACAAGTAGCCAATGTCCAGAGAAAAACTATGAAAGATCTTTAGAAAACCTGAAGAACCACTTTTAAAAATACTAGAGTCTGGCTCCTTGGAAGCAAAATATAAAGAAAGGGTTGCCTAAGACTTTTTTCTATTGTATACTTTGGATAGATAACATAAAAAAGCCCCATTACAGAGCTAACATGGGTAGGAACATGTCTTTGCAGTATGAAAGCATCTACATCACAAGAGGAGTTTTGTAGTAAGCATCTTACCTTGCATCATGTTTCTATAGGCGTTGTCAGAGATGGAATAGATATGAGGGGGTAGTTCATGTCGTTTCTTTCCTTTGTACATTTCGATGATCTTCTCTGAGTAGATGGGCAGCATTTTGTAAGGATTCACCACCACGCAGAACAGGCCAGAGTATGTCTGAGAGCAGAGAATGCAGGAAAAGTGAGACAAGGACAACTTGCACAGTTTGCATGCTTGTTTCTGCCAGAGAACGAGACAGTAGTAGTAGTAGTAGTAAAAAGTACAATAATCTGAGGAAATTCATAGTTTGTCGTCATTTTTCTAGAACTTTATTTAGGGTCAGAGTTTGTACATCCCAATCCAAATAACAAAGGGATAACAAAGTCAACAAGTTGCCATAAGAATAAGGCATAAACTATTTTGTGAGCATGCGCTTGTTTTTAGTAAATACTTACATAAATGAGCCCAGAGAAGTACCTCTCGCGAAGATTGTGCAACACAGAGGCCTCATTTAGACAGGTGAGCTCGGCCATGTCCTCCACCTTGCTGAACTTGGGAGGGTTCATCTTCTGGATGTCATCTTTATTGACTGTTATCTTCTTGGCATTATCAGCCAGCTCCACCAGCACCTCGTCGCCATGCTCCTCCTTTATACTAGCTGCCTCAAAGCCATGCTTTTCTGATGGAACCCATACCAACTTCTTGGCTGACCAGTCAGCCTGAGCCATCGGGCTGTTGAGGAAGTCTTTGTCAACAAAGAGGAACTTCTCATCCTCGGTGGGGGCCTTCGTGGACATCTTGGCTTGAGGTGAAGGGCCAGCTGTCGATGACAAACGATTAACTGAATGTTAGAAAAGAGGGAGCAGTAAGTAAAACAAAGATGGATGACAGAAAGAATGCAAGTAAGGGAGAAAAGAGGCAACGGAAAGTCAGTAGCAGCAGTCAGTAAGAGACAAGAATCACTTGCAGGTACTGGAAGTACCTGATTGGGCCTATAGATAGCAAAACCCTGTGTCAAGTAATGAGTAAGTCCTAGTGGGAGACATGCTATAAATTTGCCTCCTTGCTTGTGGTCGTAAGCCAAAGAGTTAATATGCTTCATCTATCGGGGAGTTCCAGAGTGCAGCCATTCTCACAGACCTCCACCCCCCCTCGACCCTGCACTCTCTCCCTGTCTCTCTCACACACCACAAGGGAAGAGCTCAAACAATTCCCCTCCCTACTGTAGATCCAATGACTGAGGCTGGGAAATTGATTTTAATTAACTCAGCAACAAAGACCGCTACGTTTTGTCAACAGCTCTATCTCAAATAACTCTAAACCATTAATACTTACTGGCATTTACTTATACTCAGTCAAGTCAGTGCTTAATTGTCAACATCCATTTTTTCCGGTCTTTCACTCTGCATCTCTCTCTCTCTCCTGCTCTCTCTTACTCTCTCTCTGTCTCCTGCTTGAGGCTTCAGTCTCGTGCTGTGATGACCATATATGGACCCCTTCTCTGGAGCAGGGCTCTTTTCTGCAGACCTAAACAGCAAGGCAAGTGAACTCCCAAACAAAGCCCATATAGGGAATAGTATGTCTCTTGCCGGCCTTGTCGTTTACTCCAAAATGATAACAGTAAGGCAGAGAGCCTGAGGGGGGCCCGGAGCTTTAACAATCGTGTTTCACACGGGGCCATAGTAGCATTCATTTTTAAATGCACTGGTTAAATCATGAACAAGTGCCTGGGACTCAGTCATGTCTGAAAAGGAGCATTCCCGAGCTTATGTGAAATGCTAACAGAAATATGTAGAGTAAATGTACATGCACTTAATTCTTTTCAAGTGTTATTAAAAAAACGGAACCCATTAGGTCTAATTTAGGGACTGTTACATAACTATAAAACCATAATGTGATGGATAAAATGAAACAAGTTTGCACATTTTTAAGTGGAAAAAATGTTTTACTTTCTAACCTAAGATAGCTTATATATGAAATCCTGGTCTTAGACAAACTAAGTCACAAACAAACTATAAAATATCCTGCAAAAGTATTAGCTTGAAGCAGAAGCAAACACTGTCTATATGTCAGTGGATGAAAGCAGTAAGTCAAGCACACGTCTGAGAAAACAAGGAAGGAACCCTCTGATGATCTGGTGATTTTCTGCAGATAAATGTAAACACACTTTTCCTGACACTCCCCATATACTTAAGTGTGTGCAGCCAATCAAGTTGCTCCTCCTCACTCTCTTTAACCTTTCTCATCAACTTGAGTTAATACTTAATAGTTGTGGAGTCCACTCTCACTTTCTGTGGTGTTGATACAGTTTGGTGCTCAGTAAGTGTACCTTGAAGACAGAACAGGGTTCAGAGGGAAAAGTCTCACAGTCACGACGATGGTTTGTCATCTCTGGTATCTTTATTCGCCATGAGACTAAACTACACATAATCCAGTATTATTGATCTGTCATAACTTTAACCACTAAATATAATATTAAACTCTCTCCTGTGTAATCATCAAACCAAATCAGTATTGTCTCGGTTCTAGTTTGTCAAAAGTATCACACCAAGGCTAAAAATAAAACTTGTGATGAGACCAATAAACTGGATCATTATTCCAGAGTCTCTATCAAAAATAATAAACAAGTGGAAATATCACTCAGGAGACTAAGTGACCTTTCTATTTGTGGCTGACCGAGTGGCTGACAATTTGACAACTTTTCTCTCTTCTTCCTGTTATCCTTTTATCAATAAACTCGTATGCATCAGGTTTTCCAGGCCTTTGCTCAATGTTTGCTATTAAAACATGAAAATAGTTTAATTGAATTTATTAAAATATACACTTGACTTGTTCCAGGAAGTGTTTCCTCTTATTTTCTGACCAGGAATATCCCAGTGCTTGCCAAACTGTTCCTTTAACTGTTCATCCAGAAACCTGTGATGCTGTGGCAAAATTAATCTGTTTAAAGCTGCATCCAAGTTTTACATATATATAATTGAGTTGAAATATTCAGTTATTAGACTGTCCATTAGCTTGTGTGGTTATGACAGTGAAAGCCCTTGAAATAAAACAGAAGGGAGACTACGTCTGCATGCCAAATATCCTTGGGCAGGGTACTAGCCCCAAGTTGCTATGAATGTGTTTTAATGTTAGACAGAAAGCACTTAATCATAGAAAAAAGGCTTGTATGAATTTGTGAATGAGGCGTGTATAAAGCGCTTTGAGTGCCTCAGGAGAGCAGAAGAGTGTTATATAAAAATCAGTCCATCACTCCTCCAAACCAATCATGACAAGATTAGTTAGCTGTATGTGAAAATTGTCACGAGTCTGTGCTATCTGCATCTTCAGGAAAAAACATACTGGATATACATGCAGCCTAATACAACCATATTTGGAAAACAGGAAACTCAGTGGTCAGTGGGATGTGGTTCTTAGATAGACAGACCTTTCCCCTTTTCCTTATGATCGCGAATACTTTTTACAGTTTTTTTTTTAATATATGTATTTTTTTACAGTATTAACTGTAGTTGATTAACTTAACAATAATACTACGTCGTCTGTTGCACTTTATCTAATGCACAAATAAGTGTTTGCATACAGGAGATGTATAATTACATAATGAGCTGACGCCCAGATACGTAAACTATGTCATTGCTTTTAACTGTCAGAAGAAGTTATGAATAAAACTCATATGCTAGGCTACCATAAAACATTAATTAAAGCATATTTTTAAAATAATTTTTCATAGTAGCTACAAAGTTCACAATAAAGCTCTGCAACCGCCATTATCTACAGGAAAACACGCAGACTCCCTCTTCCTTAAACGCATTTAAAGTTATGAGGGGATGCCGATTGACAGGTGCACTTCATGACCGCCGCTTCACGCTTCCACTAAAGGATATACTTACATAATGTGAAGAAACGGGTGTTCAGGGGAGCTTTGGCTTTGGAAAGTTGGAGTTTGGAGAAGCCGGCGTTGACGAGGTACTCCAAAAGCGAACAGTCCAAATGACCCTCGTCAATTTCAAAGCCTTACTATTTAAACTGCGGACTGTTGCGCGAAGGTGGAGCTGTACGAGGGGACCCTCCTCCTCCAGCTGCAGCATCGTCCAGTTGCAGTCTACATCTGTCAGCGGGGCTGCGGAGGCAACGGACATGCGCACTGCGGACACCAGCAGGTTCGAGGAGTCACAGGGATGTAAGATGAATGAAAAGGCGCTGAATGGAGTGGAGGGTGCTGCTGACAGAGAAGCAGAGGATTAAAAGGTCATATATAACAGTCAACAGTAAAATGGAAAACACCATAACTCCCTAATCTCCATGCTTACTGTTCCAGCACAAAGACATCATGTTTGTGTGTAAGACTAGCGCACACACGGGCTGTGAGGTCAGGTTATGGTTGTAAAATAAATTGGCGTGTAATACAGTTTCATCAGTTTTTTTTTAATATCTTGAAATTTACTGCAGCTAACAAATCCAGTACATCTAAATCCACAACATTTATGTTACAAGACTTTTTTTTTAGATTTTAATGTGCAACACGTTTATACATGTGACATATTTTATAAATAAAATGATCCAAATTGATATAGAACTTCTCGTTAAAATTAACTACATCATGAGCCAAACTACATTAAAATACCCCGAAAAATAATCAAGCCTATGTAACACAGCAAGGTTCATTCTACGTCTTGGTTATGAGTCTACCTTAAGCACATTATTCAGATTAATAGACCGATTAACTCAAATTCTCACACACTAGATATTTTAGTGTCAGTGATACTGTGTTAAATTAAATAATAACTTGTTTTTTATTAATTAAAATGAGATCATCTGTATAAAACTAGATAACTAAACCTTGATATTTTAAAAGTAACTGCAGTTTATATTAAAAAATATAAAAGAAAACGTGTAATAGTATAACCTTACCAAAGGGAACATCCTCTCCTCTCCCTCCTGTCCAAAGAATTAGTTCAATTACTTTACATTCTTGTAAATGGACAAGCCAAATGTGTGTTTGTAGGTAAACAGCATGGCTCAACTTGAATTTATGTGTTTATTCTTTATGCATCATGACAGATTTTAGGAACATTTCATGACTTGATTTGTTGTTTCCATTAATTGAATCATAAAAGCTGGACCCACAATAAACACAGAAGCCGAATAATTGGTTCAATTTGAGTCTAATCTTAAAAACATGCTATCACTTGCTGTCTTAACTAATTTCTTTGGAAAGAGTTGGTTCAAAAATATTTAGTAATTCAGCACTAATCAAGCCAAGTGTTTATTGGGCGCCTTGAATCATAATTAACTGTTGTTATCAGTTTGTATGTTCTCTCTATGTCTGTGTTTCTTCCAGGTGTTCCAGTTTCTACTGTTTAAAGACATGCATGTTAGGTGATGTATGTGTTATTCTACAATGGCTGTAGGAGTGGATGTGTGGGATGGAGTTGTCTTTTGTCTGTGGCAGTACATTTTCAATATAATAAAAATGTATTTCTATGTACTTTCCCTGTAGAAAAACCTTTTTAACATAATTTACAGGTGTCATGTTTCAAAGAATTTATTCAAAGGCAATCAAGAAAGTCTTTACAATTTAGACAATTTAACTGCAGTCTAATAAAATATTATTTCAAATTGCAATCTGGGCTTTTACCTCCTTATTTTGTATCATTTATTTCCACACACCTCTGAGTTGAATCTAATAAGGCTAAACAGTGGGAAAAAATGAACAGGAATCATAATTATAAAACTGTGTGCTTCACTCCTACACGTTCTAGGGTTTAAAGATTATGCAATGCGTTCCCACTCCTCATAAGGAAAACCAGCTGTCCCCTGCATAGGAATCCCCTTTTACTGTAACCTCCCTGGAGAGTTTCCCACCAGTACATAACTCATAATTCGCATAATGAATGTGAGTTTCTTTGTGTGTGTGTGTGTGCACATCCCATCTTTCTGTTGCTACACACACAGCAAACAGCTCCTCCCCTGTCCTGCTGCATCCCTCCTGTGTGCAGCTTCTTTCCAATGGAACTTCCTTTATAAGGACACTTTTCTGTTTGTCCCGGTAAATCAAACTGCTGGTTGATAACTGCGCCAGAGACATAGCATTGTGTTCGTGTGTGTCTGTTTGTGTAAAAACTGATGACAGACCTAAGACCAACATTAAGGGCCTTCAGGTTCCCTCTGGCCAACATCAAGGAGATGGGGTGGCATTCGTGGAAAAGGACCATGGGTTGAAAAACTCAGCACAGACAGGCAGTGGGAGGGATGAAGAGTGAAGAGGAGGGAAAGAGGAACAGATACACTGAACAGAGAAGTTGCAGTGTGTGCCATATAAGGAGAATGGCGTCTGTATGGAATCTCTGCAGCTTTCTGTGTTACTTTCAAAGTCTAGCACAGGCAACCACCCCAAGCTCCAGTGACTAAATATGGTTCAATAGCAACAGGGTTGTTCAAACAAAGTTACTCCTATGGCTCCAAACTCTAACTCCATTTACCTGCAGTTAGCTGTGACAGACAACTGGTTTATAGCTTCTGTTTAGTGCACACAAGAGAAAGACTTGTTATTTTCTTGTTATTTTTAGTGAGATAAATTATGAAATTAACAATTTGCAGCTTGAGGCTAATGCCTTTGAAATAAGTACACAGAGACTTGGGATTCCCTCTGAACTAAACAGTGTATAACAGGATCATTTTCCAGAATAAGAGCCATAATAATGGATGAAGGTAGAAGGAAGGATTATTATTTATTTGTATTGAAAGTTAATCTGTTCTAAACTTTGTCCTGACACACCTTTAAGGAGGAGACAGCGGGAGCGAACATGGATTTAAACCTCTGAGTGAATGATGGCAAAATCCCACTCCAAATGAAATAAACCTAAGCAGGATTTTCACTTAGAAATCAAATGTTAATCATCTGTATTTTATTTACACACAGCAAATGAATTAACACGCAGCAAGTGAATTCAAACAGGTCACTGTTTATAGTAAACCAGCCAGAATGGCTAAAGCAATTGAGCACATACATGTGGAGGATTCCCTCGAAGCAATAAAAACAAAACGAGGTGTCATTTTAAGATCTCGTACATACAGCATGTTTCATGTGTATTTTTTCTTCACCCTCATGTCCATAGATGGTCATCTATTGGAGAGAAAACATGTTTATGGATATGTTTGACCCCCAAGGAATGCAATTGCATTCTAATTTAAGCACAGAGGCAAACGTCAGTTCAGCCTGCAGCAGTCAAAGGATCACTGCATTTAACACTATTTATACAGCTGCCTGTTTTGCATACAACTAATTTATACAGTGGAGGAGAAATGCTACCAATTATGGGGCAAACTGCCAATTGAACAATCGTGTCATTGTTCAACTTCAGGAACTTGTAAAGCCATTTTAAAGAGAATGGATATAGATGTCAGTGAAGTAGGTATTTGAGTACCTCAGCTTTAAGGAAAAATCAGGTTTGTTTTTGTAAAACCATGTAAATTCAGACATTTTCAGACGAACAAAGACATAGCGCTATTTTCATTTGATACTAGGAAACAATAAATTAGGACACCGTAGACAGTTAAGCTCTTCAACAAGCTGCACTAAAGGTACATCAATCATTTTGTGGCCAAATTCAAGATAATACACCATGTGCTCAGTATTATCACTTCACTGTTTCAGTGGATGAATCTGAGACCTATGATGAGCAGAAACAAATGTGTATAACCTAAAAATAACTTAGACGTAGAGCAGGTTACAAATGGTTTAAACAGTGCAACTAAGTGCCCAACATCAGTAATCAGGATAAGAAATAAAAGGCTGCCTCAGTAGATAATCACTTCCAGAAACTTAAGGCTTTAAGTTTGAGATAAAAATGTCAAGTTCCTTAAAACGGTGAGAAACTATGTGAAAAGCTTGATGCAGTGCATAATTAGCGTGGGATCTGGGCTACACACGGTATACACATAGATATAATTAAGTTTTGTTGATTTACTGTTGTTGTTTTGTGGTCTTTGGGGTCAGATAAAATAAAATTATCAAGGTAAGAAGGACCTCGTTGCCTTTTCTCTTAAGCTGCAGCAAGCAAATGAGAAAAAGAAGTAAACATGAAAGAGAGAAGCTACAGAATAAAGTCTGGAAGATGCATTATACCTTAGTTTAGGTTCATTTATATAAGCAACTGAAGGGCACAGCTTTGGATCATGGGTGGGTTTAGTTTCACACAATACAATGACCACTAAAACAATCACAGGAAAGTGTTATTTTGGTCAATGTTGAGGAGCAGCTACTTTAATCACCCTATGATGAAAACTGTAAAAGAGAAAGTGCTTGCATTCACAATGAATAAGTCTTGTAAATTTGGAAAAGCCTGCAACATTTCATATCAATGTACAAGCTGTATGATCGCCTCAGAGGCCTGTTTAATGCATGCAGCTTAATTAAAGTGCACTTGCTGTGGTCTCTGCTATATTTGCAACTTTTATGCTCAAGGTCCTGCTCTCAATATCTTCAATGTTGTAAGGTCTTTTAGGACCTGTTACAGTGTAACATGTCCATCCATTCATCTCCTTAGCTGTTTATCTAATTCGGGGATGCAGTGAGGCCGGATTCTATCGTAGCAGAGTGTGAGATGTGGTGTGTATGCTGGGTAGGACACATGCGAGCACAGGGAGGCCCTAGTGAACCAGACCAACCAACAAGTCAAACCCAGTACTGTTGGTCTGCATGTTAGAAATGATTGGCTGCATAAGACTGAAAAAATAGGAAAGTTGTTTAATCCTATGAAAAAAGCAGACTTCAGTTTTGTCTGTGGTGACACTGCCACCACATGGTGGAGAATGAGATCAGCAATTGCAGTTGGTGAATAAAAATAAAGATTTTATTATTTTTACACTGTTAAAAATCAGTCAAAAAAAATCACATATTTACAAAATGAAACACCAAATACATCACAAATGTAATCTCAATCCTTTAACTCAACTATGACAAAAACAATTAGGATTATTAATTATTAGGATTACACTGTGACTAATATAAATAAAGTGTTGAAGTCTGATAATAAATTCAAAATGGAAAAAAGGCCACAAAGAACATTTGGCTTTTTATAACAAAGACACAAAGATTACTGAGCTAACAAGACCTTACAGACTTTACGCTGTAAAGGCTGAAAAACTACAAGGACAGAGGCGAGATACAACATAGTAAGTCACTGCTGTATCATCAAACTTTAGGCATCAGTTCCAGGAGTGTTAATGGCAGCAGCGCCTCGCAGAAACACCTTCCCTCCCTTATTACTGCTGTTCACAAAGTGGGACACTAAGCCATATAGAAGAGGTCTGCAAAATAAAAAAACAAAAGAATTGTAATTAAGTTTTCATTAGAGAAGGAAAATAGGTGACTGATAGTAATTATTTTAAATTGTACGCCTTTCAGTTTTTACTGGCGGTACATGGAGATAAGTGCTAATTTATTTTATTTTATTTTTAAATTAGAATAAATTCCCAAGTCATCAAGCCAGTGCACAACTATGATGAGGATTCATGGGGACACTGTCAAATTGTTACGCCCACTCTGAACATTCCCCAAAGAGTTCAGCTAATTTTTGAACATTATGTTCAGTAGCAGAATGTACTGGTATTTCTTAAATCCTGCTTTCTACACTTACACTGACTTGGAGCTTGGATCCTCAGTGACTTTCAGCTCATTTGCCAGGAACTGTCTGTCCAAAGGAACTTCGGGTTGGCCCGACTCTGAGAAAACAAACAGCGCTAACGAATATTCACTTTTCTCAACAATAGTTGCTGGTTATGACAGCCACTGTCTTGACCAAGTCTACATAGTTGAGTCCACTGAGTTGCTGCCATGTGATTGGCTGATTATACATTTGTGTTGACAAGCAGTTGAATGGTCGTAGGTAATAAATCATAATCATAATAATAGTAGTTACAGTTCTTAAAGTTTGTAAAAAAAATAAATAAATTAAAAAATGTTGAGCTTGCACTTTTTTTGACCTCACCCACCTGCAGTCAGCACAGACGCTGTGTATCTGTACTTGTTGAACTCCAAGTACTCCCTGATGAGCTCGTTGATGATCAGGTTTTCGTGGGACAGGGGAGGTCGCGGTTCACGCTGGTCATCCAGGGCGCTGAACACCTCCGCCCGGATGCGAGCCTTCAGCTGGCCCAGCACACCGCGAGACTCCAGCGTTTCCCTCAAAGCTAAAATATTCACATTTTTAACACAGCAAAAAAAAAAAAAGGATAATAGATTGGAAAACTAAACAACCCCTATGGGTACAACGAATCTGTTTGGTCAGTAAATTTAGCTAACGAATGATAGCGGGATGTTTTTGTACGACGTACACCGTACAAAAATTTACCAATTTAACATATTCTTGGTATTTTTAAAGCTATAGACCGCTTCGATAACAACTCATATTCATGTCAATATCTTCACAACACACTCTTTAAATCGTAGTAATTCTCAACCATTAATCTGTTCTTATTTTTATGAAAATGTTTATTACATGTCCTCCCCCTATGCTAACTAGCCTAACTCTGAACTAGCTGGCTAGCAGCTGTTAGCGCTGGCGAGCAGCGAAAATTTCATGAAAAAATATAGATCGAATAAAGTATATTACGTGTTTAGCTATGCCGAATCGAATTATAGGTGTTAACAATAAAGGCGGCAATGGGTTGATTCATCCTTAAAATATCCCTAAAACCACTGCCATTTAGGTAGCTGACTTATTAAACTTTTGAATGGAGGCTGGTAAGGATGTTTCTGTGTTTTATAGTTTGCCAGTGTTCGTAGCTTTTCGCTAGCTTGTAAAATAACATCTACAATTATGTGGGTTGATCTGAGATCGTATTAGGATACTAGTTAGGAAACAAAATAATGAATTATGCTAATGGAAGTGAGCTCTTACCGCACTTCAGTTCAGTGATGGTCGCCATCGCAACGAGTGTTCCTATACAACCCACATGAACCTTTTCCAAAAATAGCGCCCCAACAGGTGGCGAAAGACAACTCAGGAAGATAACACGAGAAGACTTAAAAAAATCATAATTTTTATGGAAGACCACATTATGTACAAGTGTATTTTTACTGTGATTTCTTGGGGGGTTTGAAGGACAACATGGCTGAGCTTTAGAGGTGCATTTGGTTCAGAGTTCTCAAGCACATGGCAATGAAATGATTGACCATATCATAAATATTATTGAAGTGAGCAGAGCATTCAAAAGCATTCGCATGGACAGAGTTTACTTAAAACTAGGAGTAGGCAAGGCACAGTTTACATCAAATGCAATAACCTATGATCATAAATAGTCTGTCAAAGAGAAAGAGTCTGACCACACTTATGTAAAATGCTGAGACATGGTTAGGTTAAGGGATTCTCATACACATCAAAATTCAGATGTTCAGCCTGGTAAATATAAATATTAAAATCAGCCATAAAATAGTTATAAGAGGAATAGAAGAAATAAAATCACAAAAGTGAAACAGAAAACTATTTTGGGTTTAGGAGAGCAATGCAAAAACAGCAAACATCAAGGTTGAGTGGTCCACCGCCCTACCACTTGGAGAACCTTTTTAGCTTTCCTCAGAGCTAAAAAAAAAAGTATAGTCGAAGGGGCGTTCCTTGGAAAAAACACTCAAATTACCATTTCTGACCACTGTCTATGTTGAGAAGACAACGTTTATGTAACTTGTTGAGATCAAGTCATTTAGAATAAAGCTTTTGTTTGACAGGAACAGAGAGCATTTTGTATTTCCACAAGACTCCAGTGAGTGTACATGTGCAGCAAATGCACTGGTATACCTGACACATTTAGGTAAATACTGTATCTTCTAAATAGAGAAAAGCAGTCCCAGAATGGGTCAAAGATGTGAATGAAACTAAGATTGCAAATTTTACAGCTGGCCTGTGAATGCTAAGGATCCTACTAAAATGTCTCACAATGTGACCCAATATCGGAATTGGGTTTGATAAAAGTGGACTGCTGACGAACAGTATCATTGGTGCTAGGATCACCTACACTACTCTCCTAACTGAAAGTATTTAAAATTTCTGGGAGCTTCTCCAGGACAG
>NW_005187466.1:1973436-2011592 GCF_000239375.1 Pundamilia nyererei | reverse complement strand
TATTTATTTTATTTTATTAGTATTTTCCTCAAATGTGTCAAATATATATTTTCTCATCTAAATGAGGGGGTGAGTGAGTCCTGAGTGATTCGTTTACGCTATGATTCAGCACAGGAGCGAGGGGGTGAGTAACTCAAATGTGCTGTTAGCATGTTAGCAGAGCGATGCTACTGTGAACTGGGAAGCTATTGTCCTGATGTGAGCTTTCTACTCAGAGTTTTTTCTTCCAGTTCAGAGCAGAAATGCTTTTGTTAAGAAACTGGCTGTTGTTTCCCCCCACAATTTTAATTATAAGCTAGATATATCTCTACTAATGAAATTAGTTTGCCAATAGCAACAGGGATGAGTCAGTGAGTCAGTATCATTATACACGAGTCAGTAAAGTGATTCTCGAGTACTGAGCGATTCGTTCATGATTCGCACATCACTATTCCTCTGCATGCCACAATATCAATAAAAATGTTTCAGTTTCATGCCCTGATTTCTGTTTTTTTTTCATTGTATGTGAGTTGAAAAAAAACATCACCAACTTCCTGTTTCATTTAAATGTGTAACCTATTTTGAAACCTTTCAAAAAAATCTGAACATGGCAGAATAGGTTTAATAAAGCAGAATATGATAGTTTTATAGCTTGACTTATTTCAAAACACACATTCATTCATGTGTGAAGGAAGACAATGTAGCATTTTTAAAAGGAGAAAAAAAGAGCCAGCTCAGTCTATTATTGTTACCAGACAAGAATATAACTATACCACATTTTGAAATTTTAAATACAAGAAATGTTATCATTTGACATGTGATCAAGTGAAACATTTTGGATTTACTCAGTTTTGAACAATGAAATTTTCTGAAATGTAGATCAATGCATTTTTAAAGTAGACATCAAAGAGAAGGATACACTTCCTTTTAAACATCACACCCACCTTCAGAAGGCATCTGACGCTCCTTATTGGCCCACAGTTTTCACTGATTGATGTCTCAGGTCACAGGGTTGAGCGATGAACCGTAACGGTTCATCCCAATGATCTTGTTTAATTAGTTGTTAAAAGCCAGAGTTGTGATTTAAATCATAATTCAATTCATCTCCCAGCTCTGTGATTAATTACTGCTGTAGGATTATTAAAAGTATACTCATCACTTCTAGTAGTAAAACAATAAACTGTGGGGGGAAAATCTGTGGTCTCAAAGAATCACCTGTTAGCACTTTAAAAATTGTTGAGCTGGATATGGCCATCTTGTTTGTGTTGAGCTTATTCCTTGGCCATTTGGTGAAGACAGGATACAGAGCCAGAGGGTTCTGTGTGAACCTGTGATGACACAAGTGCTGACATTAAGTTGTGCATTTTTATTTTACTATGAATGACAAACAGGAAGTTGGTACATGCAAGAATGAAATGTCCCCAGTAAATAGAACAGAATATTTACTGGGTGACATAGTATGGGCTCAAAATGTGGTCATAAATATTTTGTACTTGTATGACCACATTTTGAGCCCATAGGACATAGTGTTTGTGTTTTTGGTTTAATATTGTAAGGTAGTGACTTGAATACGTCACAGGGTGTCGCTGTTGAGCTGGAAATGCACTGTAGATTCGCCTAATTTTGACCATTTGTCTGCCCTCTTCTGTAGAGGGCGTCTGAATTATTGTTCAGATAAACACCAAGGTACCAGTAGCTGTCCACAGCCTCAATGGCCATACCTTGGATGCTTAGTGGTTGCAGTGGAGGATGTTTGTGCCTGCGGAAGTCTGACACCAGCTCCTTGGTTTTATTAGTGTTGATCTGGTGGCAGTTCTGCTGGCACCAGTCCACAAAGTCATTGGTCAGTTCTCTGTACTCTTTGTCATCCCTATCAGTGATGAGTCTGACTATTGCAGAGTCATCAGATAACTGCTGAAGGAGGCACTGGGTGGATTTTTGGGAGAAGTTTGCAGTGTACGGTAGATGGTGAAGAGGAACGGAGCCAGAACCATTCCCCATGGGGCCCCTGTACTGCAGACAACCCTGTCTGACACACAGCCCTGAGTTCTCACATACTGTGGTCAATCGGTGAAGTAGTCCAGTATCCATGTAGTGAGGTGATGGTCCACTCCTGTGTTCTCCAGCTTGTCCTTCAGAACTGTGGGAAGAATGGCGTTAAAGGCATTAAAGAAATCTAAGAACATGATTCTCACAGTGCTCCCAGCGCTCTCCAGGTGAGAGAGGAAACAATGTAGGAGGTGAATGACGGCATCATACACTCCAATGCCAGGCTGGTAGGCAAACTGAAGTGATGAGCTCACCAGGGGCCGAAGCTGATCCAGGACCAGCCGCTCCAGGGTCTTCATCAGGTCGGATGTCAGAGCCACCAGCCTGTAGCTGTTGAGGTCTTTTGGACGTGGAGTCTTTGGCACTGGTACAACACAGGAGGTTTTCCAGAGCTGTGGGACTCTCCCCAGTCTCAGGCTCAGGTTGAAGATGTGCTCCATCACCCCACACAGTTTGCCTCCGCAGGACCTGACGACCTGAGCTGATGCCATCTGGACCCGCTGCCTTCTTGGCTTTAATTCTCATTTCCCTCCTAACCTGGGTGTTTGAGAGAGACAGGCTGAAGCCTTGTGTTGAATGTGTATTGGAACTATTGTTGGGGGTGGGGAGTAGTGAGCAGGGTGAGTAGAGGAGGTGTGAAGTGTCTGAGGTGTCAGGGGTGGAACAGCAGCAGTGGGGGTGTGTGAGTCTGCAGCCGATGTTGAAGACTGCCTCATGGATGAATCAAACCTGTTATTAAAGAACTGATTCAGTTCATTTGCCCACCTCACATCCCCCACGGGCAGAGGGTTCTGATCTTTGTGGCCTGAGATGGTTCTAAGGCCTTTCTAGACTTTGTTGTTTTGCTGAAGCTGGTTCTCAGTCTTCTGCCTGTAGCTGTCCTACCCATTCCTTATCAGTCCTCTCAGCTCTCTCTGCACCCTTTTCAACTCCTTCTTGTCTCTAGATTTGAAGGATCTCCTCATCTGCTTGAGGAGGGCTTTAATTTCTGGGGTAATCCAAGGCTTGTTGTTGGAGAAACACGGCACAATCCACAATCCTGACATGCATTTGTCCGTAATGCATGTCACAAGGCTGTCAGTGTCCTCACTGTGGTCGTCACAGATCACCTCCCACATAGTAGACTCAAAACAGTCCTTAAGAGCCTGCTCGCTCTCCTCTGACCATCTCTGCAGCTCAGGGGAGGGAGAGATGAACTTTATGCCCTTCTGCATTGGCCTACAGTAAGTCTAGTGTTTTATTGTCTCTGGTTGGGCATGTCCAATGTCCAAGTCCAGTGAGACATGATTAAAGTCCCCTGATATTAGAAGAAGGGCTCTCAGAGATTGCATTTGCAGTCTGCTGACCACAGAGTGGAGAGAGTCACAGGCTGCATCCACGTTGGCCAAGGGGAGGACATACTCTGTTATCGTGATAACATCCCTGGGGAGGTAGTACGGAGGCATGCTAATGGCTAACAGCTCAATGTTTCTGCTACACAGTTTTTCTTTCACAGTGATGTGTCCAGGGTTACACCATCTGTCATCCCCTCCCCCCCTTCCTCTTAATAGTGTTGGTTTTCCTCTCTCGTCCCGTCCGCCCGCAGCAGTTGGATAGCAGTGTGACGCTCGTATCCAGAGTTAGTGGTTTTAGCCAGAACTCCGTTAGCATCATGATGCTACATTGCAGGTATTCTGACAAAACATCCTACCTATCAAGCTGTCCTACTTGTTGTTACTGCGCATGCGCAAAACTCAAAACCGACCATGTTTTCGGTGTTAATAGTGCACGCCTATTATTTGATCCGACCTCGATCTCGTGCGTGCAAAAAAGGGTTATTATTATATGTTTTACCATTTTATTACAGTTAATACTTGTTTTCCTTAAGCTGTTGTCAATTTGTTAACTTTTCAAGTTAACATGCGTTTTGTTTTGATGCTCTCGTTTACTGTTTTAGCTGTTTGGTGGTTGTTGAAATTTTGTGAGGTTTAACCTGAGATTCTGGTGTTTCGGGCAAAGTAATTTTATATTTAAAAAATCAATTCAGGATTTTAATGAATGATATCACGTTATCCAAGCTAGAATCGATTTTAATCGATAAATCGATAATCAAAACCCACCCCTACTCTGTACACCCCAATCCAACACAAAATTACACAACTCAGAGTCCGGGCTGTAGGGACTCTGCCCCTGCACTGGTTGGGTTACAATATTCTTTGAGTGTTATTCACAGTTTTGACTCTCTTTTATGTCTTAGGCTCTTATTGACTGTAGTTCTCCCTCCCTCAGTGTTTATCTTAGGCTGTGTATAGTCTGTCTCCGTGTTTTCTCTGTGCCGTTCCTGTGTTCCTCGTTTCATGTCGAGTCACCCTTGTCTATGTGTTTATTCATCTCCTCTTCTCTCCATAGACAGTGAAGTCTCCCTGTTCTCCATGTTTGCTCTGTCTCCCATCAGACGTGTGTCCCTGTCAAGTCCGCATCTCCGTGCCTTTCACGTTGATAGTCTTGCGTCCTTTGTTAATGTTTTCAGTTTTGCTTCCTCCACTCCTTGTGATGTACGATTGCTCCCTGCAGTGCTCCCCTCCTGTGTCTGATTCCCTCATTATCACTCTTTGTATTTAAGTCCTGTGTGTTCCTGGGTCTGTTGTCCCGTGGTTACCCATCATGACTGCAGAAAACAGTAACTGGAAGGACAAAACAGTCATTCTGCAGTCATTGGTGTAAACTAACAGCTATTGTGCTTCATAGCTTGGATAACAGCTTCATAGCTGTCTGCCACCTAGTGACTGAGTTTGGTAACTTAAACTAAGTTTTGTGTGAATTTATATTTTACATGCACCTTTCCCTGGTTTTTATAAACTCAGCTCTGGTTACATGCAACAAACCACAGTAAATCTCACATTGAATGAGCTGTGCACAGGCTCTGACACAAAAATGTGGATGTGGATTAAACTACATACAGAACTTGACACATGAGGAGGCAAAAGTCTTGTTTAAAGAAACAGTCCTAAATGAAATAGAGTCAGGCATTTTTGCCTCACTCTTTCAAAATATAATTATTAGGAAATACTTGGTTTTTACTTGAAATGTGTCTTTTTTGGTGGTCAGAGGGCCCGGTGGCGCCAGTGTTCGGCAGCCTCGCCTCTGTCAGTGCGCCCCAGGGTGGCTGTAGCTTGCCATCACCAGTGTGTGAATGTGTGTGTGAATGGGTGGATGACTGGATATGTAAAGCGCTTTGGGGTCCTTAGGGACTAGTAAAGCGCTATACAAATACAAATGATGAAGTCAGTGGGGCATAATATTATTTGATATAAATACATAGATATAATCTCATTCGACACCATCCTGTGATTATTTTAAGTTGCCTTAATTGCTCTGTAGCACTTCTTCAATCTGCGTTCACTTGGTTGTGAAAGCACCTACCATTATATACTTACGAATGCAAAGCCAGACATAACCATTGAGTCAAATAAATTTTATTTTCCAGCATGATGTATGGAACAAAAGCCATTAACAGTAAAAGGTCAGTGAAAATGATCAAGCTTGTTATAAAAAGTATAAATATAACACAATCCTCATAATTTTAAGGACACTTAATACATTTTGTCAAATGCTATAAATAAAAACTTGGGTTTCTCTTAGAATATATTGTCTAAACCAGTAAGACAAAACAGTAAATGCTTCTTCTCCTTGAAAAGTTCATAGGGTTCATTCTTTGAATAGAGAGTAAAATCAACATGTCAGCACCATAAAAAATAAAACAAACAAACACTGATTTTTATCTTCTCCGTGTGTGTATGGCCTGGTCTGTGTGGTAGACGCTGAGAGACAATCACACAGAGATTTATCACCATTGTTTTCATGAGGCATTCTCTTCATTCATGGTGGTTTTCACTACCGGTGTCAGGTTAAATCTGACCAGAAAGGACTCTATTGACAGTTTTATGTGTTTACTTTGACAGAAATAAACAATGGCCACAACATAGTTGGACGATTGCTAATGTGTTGGCTCACTTCAATGTTTTCCTCATTTTCCCTGACATATAAAAACTCCAAATTGGCTGCCCCAAGCTCAGATTTTGAATGCAGTACAAACCTCATTTGCTCATCCTTTGCCAAAGTGAACCTTTTGAAGGTTAGTGTGTCAGAGAATTTCCTGACCCACTTTCTGAGACAAGAAGACAAAATAAGACTTCTATCATTTTAAAATTATAAAATTGCCTCTTCTTTCTATACAAGGCTAAAAAAAAGAGTGAGTAAACATCCATATTTAAGCCTGAGAAAACATAAAAAAATACACACTTATAAAACTACAAAAATAATATAGCTTCCATTCTTAAAGAGAATGAAAATCCTTAAGATTTGTGTTGCCCTTTCATTCCAGCCTTTGGCTTAATCCTTTTTATGGAATAAACTGACTCCATTAATCGAAATACAACATTTGTAGTGAGACTCAAATATCCAGTATAGCATTCCTGTATAGTTTTCATCCTCTGAGGTTAACAATGTCTTTTCCTGACTTGGGACAGTGTGTCTGTCTGTTAAAAACCAACAAATGCTTTTGAGATTCATCGACAATGCCCTCACGGAGAGGTCTTTGGAGCTGCCACAAAGCTTGGAATGGCCCAGATTAATGTGTGTTGGAGAGCCATAAGCATAAGGTGCCACATCTGTACACCAGGTCATCAGTTCTATGGCCAAAGCCCAACGGAGACCTAGACCAGTCCGGCTTCCCGACACATTCGATAGAACTGCCCCCTCTGTGAGATGAGGTTGGCTGGAGAGTCCATCTCAGAAATGTGGCCTCTGTCCATAACGATAACTCTGCGAAGCAGCAAGAAAGAAAGTATATTGTTTATATGCAACATATAGGTGTGTAATAAAGCTGTGCAGTACAAGCAAATATTGCAAAGCACATCTGTATTCGTATTGGTACAAAACAGTCTCCATGTCATCTCACATGTCATCATTTCCTTTGCTGTATCTGGATATAGCATAACACTCTACTAGCATATAACTTGCCTGCATCACATAGAGAGTCTGACCTCAAACACTTTTGCATAGTCCAACAAATAATCTAGCTGTTTCTCATTCAGATCCACAGGCAGCAAGAGTCAGATCCATTTTTAAAGCAGTTTTTACAAACAGATCTTTCCTCTGTATGTTAATTCGTATCTACAAATGACAGAATATAAGTTAACAATTCATTGATTAAGTTAGTGCAGTTAAATAATGCAAAAACAATGCATGTCACTAGTGACCATGTTACACCTGGATTTGACTCTTTGACTCCACAAACTGCATAGATCCTACTGGTTTAGGCAAAAGTTAATATTAACAAGTTTGTTTATAGGGCTACAAGAAAGAATATATTTCTTTAGAACCATTCCCACAATTTACAGTCTTTGAAATGGTAAATAAAAACAGTTTTTTTTCTTCTAATAACAAATTCCCTTTACATGTTAGTGTCCAGAGTCCTCTCTTTTCACAGACTTTTGGACTGTGACAAGAAATGGATAAAAGCAGCAATATTCCAGAAGCTGGGATCATCTAATGTGGGATCTTTACCTAGCCTCAGTCACTTAATGAATTCTTAAAATTGTCACCATTACTTTTTTGTCGATTCACTAAATAGACAATAAACATTAATATACCTGGTGTAGTCCATGATGGTATTAAGGCGGTGAGCAATGGTCAGCACAGTGCAGTCCTCAAACTGTGTGCGGATTGTTGACTGGATGAGTGTGTCGGTCTCCAGATCCACAGCAGCTGTTGCCTCATCCAAAACCAAGATTTTGGTTTTCCGCAACAAGGCTCTGGCTAAGCATACGAGCTGACGCTGACCCAGACTACGTATACAAAGGAAGAGAAGGGAAGATTAGAATATCATACTAAACGTGGTGCTGGAGTAGACGCTACCGTACGCTACTGCGTGTCATATTGGTGAGCTTATGTGTACCTGAGGTTTTCTCCTCCCTCTGTGCATTCATGGTTAAGTTTGTCAGGCAGATTAGATACAAAGTTTTTGAGGTGAGCAAGTTCCAGTGAACTCCACACTTCCTCATCTGTGTAGGTATCAAAAGGGTCAAGGTTCATCCGGAGGGAGCCTGAGAACAGCACAGGATCCTGTGAGAGAGGACAGAGATTTTATTCATCACCGAAATGTCTAAATTAGTAATATAATCACTAATCATTTTTTTAATGTGATGAAAGCCAGATCTCAATAAGAGTTATTGTACCTGAGGAATGATAGTAATGCGCGATCTGAGGTCATGGAGGCCAATGTCAGCAATGTCGACTCCATCGATAAAGATCTTTCCCTTTGCTGCCTCTAAGATCCTAAAGATTCCCAGGGCAAGTGAGGATTTTCCTGCTCCAGTTCTACCCACAATTCCGACCTGAAAAAAATTAGGTTTTAGAAATGATGTTTTAGATAATTATGCAGTTTAAATCAAGGCGATGAACACTTTTAATATCACACAAAATGAATTACCTTCTCTCGCTCATGAATATGCAAAGTAATTCCTTTCAGAGCCAACTCAAGGCCTTTACGGTACTGCAGTCCGTAGTCCTGGAACTCTATAGTACCGTTCTGGGGCCAGGCCTGGGGTAGTGAGCTGCTCTCTATACTCCAACTGGCCTGTATGAGCCAATAAGGAAGGATAAGTAGAGAAACAAAAGCCCTCCTCTAGTACAGTTTATTGTCCTAAGCAGTGATTGGTGTACGTGTGTGTGCGGTGGGAATAATGACCTCTTTAGGAGTGTCAGCGTACTCGTTCACTCTCTCAACGGAAACAATGTTGTTTTCCACATCAGTCCAAGATCGCACAATCCAGCTCAGGATTCCAGTCACCTGCAATATTTAGTGAAAAGGCTTTTACTTCTCCTGAAATGCGATGCATTTCCGGATAGAAATAAAAACAATGCAATTTTCACTTTTTCTAGTTTAACTCCCAAATGCCTCATTCTGTAGCTGTGTGATCAAAGAATATATACTGTGTTTCTGGTGGTAATAAGGTGGCTACTTGGATAACAGTATAACAACGTGACTGTGGGTAGACTGTATTACCTGGAGAGAATGTGACACAGCCAGACCAACAATGCCTGGGCTCAAGGTGCTTTTCCCCATCACAGACAGAATGGCAGCAGCTAAGACCACACCATTACCAACAAACTCCAGATTGACTGCCAGCCACCTGTAGATATCAGTGTTATCATTAATATCATTAATAACATTGTTATCTCATAAATCAACCACAATTCTTAATGTTATAAACCTTATCCAACCCTCATCAACTGCTAAGTGAGCAAATGGAATATGAATAAAGCTAAGGCACTTTATAATGATCGCATATCCTCTCACCGGGTGGCCACAAATCGAGGGAAGTAGGAGGTCTGATTGAAGTCAACCCTCTCATTAGCCTGCAGAATAAACCTGGACTGCTCTCCGAAGGCTCGGATGACGCTGGCGCCTTGCACCGTCTCATTGAAATGGGTATAGATGGGCGAGCGGCTCACAGCTTCCAGCCTGCGCAGCTGACAGGATGTGGCAACGTAGAAGCTCTGTTGGCCACAGTGGAAAAGTAAAACACCATCTTTAATGAATGAAACAAGTGGGAACGCTCAGGGCTTTCCCATAACTCAGAGTGAATGCATTCAAAGTCCATGTCAGCAGGTGGGGAACAAAATTCAAGTGGATGGCAAAATCAGCAGGTTTGGTTTTGGAGCCCAGAACTTTCCAATAACATACAGTAATGGAACCCAGCTCTTGCTAAGCAACATTCAACAGCATCATCTCAAATAAGAAACTAAAGATCAGAGTGGAGAGTTTATATTTTGGGGAGAAAATATACCTGGACAAAGGCATAGAGGAAAGCGAGAGGCAGGATGATCACGGCTGCAAAGGGTGTAGCCATCAACACGATGATGCAGACTTCCATGAGCTTGAAGACGTAGCTTAGCATCATCTTCAAGCCTTCAGGGACCATACAGTCAATAGCGTCAATCTCCTTAGCAAAGCGGTTCAGGAGGTTGCCACTTGGCGTGGACTCAAAAAAAGACATTGGAGAGTGCAACACGTTGTTCAGGAGGTCCATGTGCAAGTGGCGAGAGGCGATGATCCCGCAGATAGAGATGGCAACAGTCGTACCAAAGATAGCAACACCTGAAGGGAAGGGAGAATGAGTGTTTGTTATGTCCAAACGAAGTTAAATTGTTTGAATCATTTGAAGCATCATTTGAATTAAACCCACTAACTCACCCTGCACAAACCCAAGGGCTCCAAAGACAGTCAGTTTCAGGTCTGTATCAATTTGGGTGCCGTTAACAACAGGATCATCAGCCCACTTGCTGAGCCAGTAGTTGTAAGCCAACGAAGCGCCCTGCTGGAAGGCGTACAGGAAGACGATGGGAATGATGATGGCCAAACCGATTGTCTTGAAGTACTTCTTGTACATATCCAACCTCACCTGTTACAAACAGATAAAAAGCAGCAGGAATAAGAGAACTAGCTTCACATCAATTCCCTCCATTTATCCAAGTCCAGATCAGAGATAATAAAACAATTTTATTCATAATTATTAAACCAGCAATAACTATTTTTGCAGACACAACCAGAACAATGTGTCTGCCATGACCATGTGTTTAACTTTACTGCTGTGTATCTGTTTGCCGTTTGGTGCTGGGCAGGTCATGTAAAATGGCTTTTCATTGAAGATGGCTTCTTGTTTTAGCCAAAAAAACCATAAGGGGAGTGACTGTCTACCAAAACATTAGACTTGCACAATCTAAAATAACAACAATGATTTGAAATATACTGGCAAGCTAAGCAGAGTTGAGGGAAACTGCAGAGCATGGTAGGGAGTGGCACTGACACCTAATTTTAGGCCTTTTTCAGACTTACTCTTCCAGTGCGTGCCTTGTCAACTTCAGTGAGCTTTCCCAAGTCCTCTGGTACTTGTTCCTGGTCTGTTTCAGAAACAGGCTCCATATTCTGCAGGTTTGTATTAGTGGTGTCACCCCTAAGGAGAGGTCAGAGGTCAGTTTCATAAAAAAGTATGGTTTATATTCCAAATATGAGAATGAGGAGTGATGCATTTGTCAATGTACCCAATGAGCTGCTCCTGTGAGAGATCTCTGGAGAATGGCATGAAGTCGACCATACTGAGGCGAGCATTAGACCTCCTGGAACCGGCTACATGAAAAGTGTGCATAGTGTTGAGTTATTACTGGGAATTTAAGAGATTGTCTTAATGTAAAACAGCAAAACTAATGTCTGAAATGTCTCTTCACCTCGTTGTATGGCACTCTCTTTTCTCTCTGTGCTTGCAAAGGTGTGGATGAAGTCTGCAAATGCGCCGTGGTGGCTGAGGAGCTCCTGGTAAGAGCCACTCTCTGTGATTTCTCCATCTACGAGGACGAGGATGAGGTCGGCCTGCGGCAGGAAGCTCATCCCATGGGTCACCAGGATGCGGGTCTGTATAGCAAGCCACACAAGTCAGAAAAATGACATGTAAGCACAATCCAACTCTAAATTGAGGCTTTCTTGAAAACAAAGGTGTCAGCAAAGTGGTTGTTTCCATATTATGATAACAATAGCACAGAACTTGTAACTGGCGCAATTGTCTTTGTGGTTGCGTTGAACTGGATAAACTGCACTTTGCAGACGTTATATGGCATTACCTTGTCTCTAAGGACTCCTTTTGGTCCAATGACTTTGTCGAAGATGTGTTGACCCACATGTGCATCAACGGCAGACAGCGGATCATCCAGCAAGTATACATCAGCCTTTCTGTAGACAGCTCTGGCCAAACTGACCCTCTGCTTCTGCCCGCCTGAGAGGTTAAGTCCCTGCATGGAGAAAAAACGTTTAAAATATCTGAGACTCAACATATGCATGAAGCAGCATTTTTTTTAAACAAAGTATTCAATACCTTCTCTCCAATCTCTGTAGCATCTCCAGCAGGTAGGATGTCCAGGTCAGGGAGCAGGGCACAGGCCTCGAGCACACGGTGGTACCATGTTTTCAGCTTTTCCCGGCCAAATATGATGTTGTCTTGGACTGTGGCATTCTGAATCCAGGCTTGCTGGGGAACATACGCCACAGAACCCTGTGAAGAGACAGTCAAAAGCGAGAATATCAATATTTATTACAAGTTGCCCACAAACTATGAATAGACCTTGTTATGGAACGCAAGCTTAGTACCTTCACAGTAACTTGGCCACTTCTTTTCTCCGTTTCCCCAAGCATAGCGGACAACAACGAGGACTTTCCACTGCCTACATGTCCTACCACAGCAACAAGGGAGCCTCGAGGTACACTGACACTGATCCTGTCAACAAAGAAGTGAATTTTCCTGTAAGCCTCAAATCTTTTATTCTGTTGTTGATTTCTTTTTTCAATCTTCTTTTTCCAAAACATATAAACACATACTTAAGACATACCGTTTAAGACATGGAGGACCCTCTGCAGACCAACTGAAAGTGCCGTTTTCTATGACCACATCTTCTCCGTCTAAACAATAAAGAGAAGATTGACTTAAAAGAACAAAACCTGCAGCGAGCACTGGAAAACAGATGTATTCTTTCATCCTTAGTGATAAACAAACTTTCAAAACAAAGCTTCTCCTTGAAGTTACTCGGCAGGGTGCAGCCAGGGCGTAATTACAAGTGAATTTTCTTAATCATACAAATTACAGAGCCGCTGCTTTTTCACAAGCTGTCTTAGGAAGTGTTGACAGTTTACAGACAGAGGAGTGCAGTATATTTTTTTATTTCTTTCTGAATCATATGTCTGAATTCATGCTGTGATTTACGTTCAACCGCTGAAGGGAACATCCTATAATTACCCTGTCTACCAGTCAGCCTGGGGACCCAGGAAGTGACAGTGCACATGATCCATACAAGGTTGTGGTAGTCCACAGTTATAAACAACTACATCTTGTGGGATGCTTATATTGATTATGACAGCCTGTGATTTCAGGCAGTATGGGGAACCAAACTGTGGATATTTGTGAAACTGAAAAGTATAGAAGTGTATTCATTCAGTGTAATAGTGTATATATGGGTGGGGTTCTTACCAGAGCTCAGTGGTGCCTTTGAGACATTCTCCATTTTCAGTTCTTCTGAGCACAGGTACTTCCCCAGACGTTTCAGTGAGACTACAGCCTGAAACAGTCAGAAATGAAATGGTCGATATGTGCTGTTAAACTGTGGACTGTGAAAATAATCTCCTCAATCGGGGATGGAGAAGAAATGCAACCTACCTGCAGGGTTGTGCTTATTGCAAATGGAAGCTGACTGAGTGGAGTCTTCAGGATATTGATTAGCGCCATGGAGACAAAGACCTTCTGTGCATCCAGGACGTTCTTGTCATCAAGCATCACATAGACTCCAAACATGGCGAAAGCAATCTTGGGGGGGGAAAAAGGCACTAAATGTTACTTTTATGGGCAGAACCCTGCATGCTCTTTAGGCACAGACAGTTTTAAGAACAAGGATTGCACAGGTCTAAATTGTCAATATACTTTAACCCACGTCGAGACAAAAATCAGCAGCAATGCTTTAAATGTCTGATGCTACTTTCTGACTTCCCCGCCCTGTCTGTGGCACGTATCCCTAAGTCTAGCCGAGTCTTATTGTTCTGTAGACTTGAATCTTTAAAATAAGGCCACTTATGTATAATTTTATTTTTTGCGTCTCCAGCAAGGTGTTTGATAGAATAAGATGAAATTCTCTTCAGACATCTCCAGAGGATAAATCTTAATGATTTGATGATCTAACACAACCTTATTGATTTAACACTTGTAATTATTGTATTGTCTCAGCTTACTTTGTGTTTTTGGCATGGTAAGATGGTATAATGGTTATACCTGGTGGTTGCCAACACGTTAGCATGACTGAGAAAATACTAGTTACTAGTAGAATGCCACTATTTAAAGGTATGGTGCAAGAGCCGTGAACGAATGGGGACCTGTGGAGCTATGGCCTAAATGTAATTTCATGAGGTACGCTTTATTCTTCTTGTATTTTTTCGATAGAAAAGACTGAGACAATAGATACTACTGGCTTTGACTGATACCTTTCTGTAAAGATGAGGAAATTCACAGCACCACTAAGTTCTTCACGGCATCTGTTATTTAGATTTTAAGCATTAAATGAGCTGCAGCAGAGACATTGTAGCATTAGCCCCCTGAGAGCAATCACCTTCAGTCACAGCTGACTGCTTGTTATACACGCATATACATTTCTCTACTGTTTAAGCTACACTCCTAGCCTATAGTTAGCATTTGGTGCTATCATGGGACGGTCATGAAGTGAATTCCTATCAAATCTAATATATTGCTACTGTACTTGAGAAAGTACAAGATTTTTTTTTGTCTACATGTCTATTTATTCAAGACCGCCTCACTATCAAGACTGCAGACTATATAGCTCTTTAGCACAGTGGGCTTATTCAGACTTTAGACATGCAGGACTGCTTGTTAGTATCGTGGAGTTAGCCTCTGTATTGGAATGTCTATCAAATGATTGTTCTCACCAAGAAAGAAGAGGAGTTAAAGGATGCGATGGAGATGGAGTAGAGAATTTGAGACTTCTTCAGAGCCTTGAGCTCCTTTTCTCTGTAGCCCAAAACCTGCTCCAGGAAGGCCTTCTCCCAGGCATAAAACTTCAAGATTTTTATCCCATTCAAGATCTCATTCATCAGTCTGATACGGCCATCCATGAACTTCATTTGAATCTCCTGTTGACCAGACACAGGGGTTTTTACTCAGTATTGTTTGAAAAAGACCGCATGCAAAGCTGGAACTGAGGCACAGTGGATAGACAATTAGCAGACCACAGGATTCATGCATTTGTGAACATGGGTTTGACTCCCCTTATTACAGCTGTAGTAGTTTTCTTGAACATCACAGAACTTGTTTAATTCAGTAAGAATTTATTGCTTGTTACATTTTAGTGAATTTTATAACAAGGAAACAACAAAGAGCCAGGAATGTGGTCACTGCATTCAAGACTAAGTTCGATTAAACTGGCATCCAAATTTACAGAAGCCTCTGTTGTTTTTCCAAAGAAATGAAAAATTATGCCTTTCTACTGCCCACCCTTTCCTGTCATTGTTTTTCAAGCATGTTATATGGACCAGACATCAAAAGGACAAGGGAGAATGCACCATCCAGGCCAAACACCCACACAGCTCTTCAGTCACTATCTAAACCAGCTGTGGTATCCCTGACCTGACGTGCCAGATGTCTGGGCTACTGGAACGAAAGTGTGAAGGATTCCTGTAACAGCTTTTACCTGCAGCTTGCTTCTTTTCTTTGCAATGAATCCGTTGAGTGGAAAAATGAGAATGACAGTGGCAATTCCTGCCAGAGCTGACGGGCCAAGTTGCTGAAAAAAGGAGAAAGGATATGATTGTTTCAAGGTTTGTTTTTTTTTCTCTTACTCTGTTAGGCCTCATTTGTGCATGAATTGGATGCTTTGTAAAAACACTGCATTTCAACATACCTGCCAGAGGAAGAAGAGACAAAGCGCAATCTCAATCGGAGCCAGCCACACAGCATTAAAGTACACCACAAAGTCCATGAGCTTCTGAGTGTCTGCTGAAACCAGATTCACAATCTCGCCCACAGTGCAAGTCCTTCTGGCAGAGCTGTTTATCACCAAAGACTGGATTGCCAACAAAAGAGACAGAGTTGTTTACAGTGTAATTTAATATCCTCGTAAAGATTTCACAAAATCATTCATCTTAGGTAAAACTGCTAATCACATACTCCAATCTGGAAGAAGATAAGGTTTTTGTTTGTGCCACTTGAGACATAATTTATGTTGTGTGTCTGTGTCGGTTAGTGGCTTCATGTCCGTAGATATAGAGTGACTCACCTTCCTGTAAACCAAGCCCATGACAGCTGTCTTCACCCTCATTCCCACTGTGAAGCAAGTATACATGTACTGATGGTTGAAGAGGGACTGAAGGCAAGAGAGGAGGAACATTAGCGTGGCGTAGAAATAGCCCTTCCACAGTGGTGCATCTTCATCTCTCATGAAATCCAGCAGAAGACTATGGAGGAGGACAAAGAGATACTTAATCGCAATGTTTCAGATGGTTGCACATGTTCAATTTTGTCTTCAACCTCTGTATTGAGGCTCTGTTTCTATATCTTTCCTGGAAAGTTGCGAATGATGCAAAGCAAAACAGGCACAGACAGGTTTTTTACTCTTTTTACAGATTCAATCTGGTATTATCTGACTCTTTTCGTGTGCTTTTGCCAATGTCCTTGAGCGCTGCTGTGGCTGCTGGCTAACTGGCCATCACAAAGTAGCCTAGGTTGCACAACAGAGCTCAGCTTGTGGCCAGGCTGCCCTCACACTTGGCCAGCGGCTCCCTTATTGTGGTCCAACTGCATTTCTGCCATTTAGAGCCTCCTCTCTCTCTCTTCATGTCCTCCTTACTGGAGCAAAGAGGGCTGTGGTCTCGTCTACTTTTCTTGCTCACAGCTCTATGACCGTAATTAACACTTCCACTGCTTCTGTGCTTTGCATCAACAACAACATTCCAGTCTGACTGGTGGGATGGTGAGGCGGGTGGCGGGTCGGCCATGACCTGTTTTCACTGCTGCCAGCTTCTGTTGTTGTTTGGCAGTTGTCGTAAATCACCAAATCCCTTAACGCTATTTATCTGTCTATCTCTATATTTAAAGAGATATTTTAGACGGTTGTATTTTTGTCTGCTGTTTCTTGAATTTTCCCAGCAGTAAAACAATAAAACTTTATTTTACCCTAGCCTGGTCTGCAGTGCATCCAGGTAATTTCAGTCAGAGCTGAGGTTTGGAAAGGTCTGGCTGGAGCTTTCCTTAATACAGTACACTCAATGCCATTTGGTTTGTGGGACACTGAGCAGTGAAAAAGCTATATTTGGGAACTCAACAACAGTATCTCATTCCAAATATAATGGCACAGTTTCTTGCACTAAGTAAACCTCTTTCTATCAGACTAGACTACTTCATTTCTATCTTTATGCTAAATCGTCACAACATTTGTGGATTATATAAATGAGAGAACTGCTATCTAAGGGATTTTCAGCAATGGAAAAAAATACTCATGGGCCTCATGGTACTGGCTGAGATACACTTAATATTTGCAAATATTGGCAACTCATACTACATCTACTTAAAGCCACATGTCTTTCATAAAAGCAGAATTTGAGGTTCTGGTGCACTCTTACCTTAGCACCTGAGGGATGGCGAACATGAAGGCATCGTGGAATATGATACACAGAGTACCAGTCAGGAAGTACGGGCCGAATTTGCGTGCCAGTGTTCTGAGGAGGAAGAAGCCAGAGCTTTGTTCCTTTTGCAACTTCCTGAGGAGCTGAGCCTGCTCTGGCAGTCGGCTTCCCAGCGCCACACCTGATGCTAAGGCTTTCTCCTGCCTAAAAGAGCGAAGACATTGTCACAGTTACAGACATCTATGTTAGAGATGCACCAACATGCTGCTGTCTTTTAAGTCTCCAATGTAAAACTCTAAAAAAGCACTTGTTTTTCGTGCCACCGCTGAATTTGTTGGCAGCTTAGAAAAGCATTATTTGCTGAAATAATTATTAGACTTAACAACTGCTTTCAAAGCACTGGATTGTGTTAACAAGCCTTGGAAATGGCACAGAGTCTCTAGTCTTGACATTATGGTATTGTATTGTCCTCAAATGACTCTCTTTGGGCCTATTTTTAGCCCTAAATGCCTGTGGTGATGAGACATCCCAAGTTTTAATTTACCACAGTTACAGCTCTGCTCTGCTCGGGTCATTAATTCGACCAGCCCCATGTTGAAGTTTGACCACATTGCAATAAAATGGAACTGATTTTTGGCTATGACAATAAGGAGAGGAGCACAGGGGATCACAGGCCTATGTCAAAATAGCAAGACACGTGCATTTCCTGCACATGTCGTGTCCTGTCTTTTGTGCTGCAGATTCATGCACCAACTGCTGCCTGACACATATCAAACATTAAACAGCTGAACATGTGGTTCTTTAAAGGAATATGCTGACATTTTACATGCTTCTGATGTGGAGAACTATGTAAAAGCAGATGCCTTCTAAAATCTAACAAATAAAGCTGATGATCCCAGTAAAGATGTGGTTACCTAAGGTTAGGATTTAAATAAGAATTTTCAACAGAAAGTCAGAATGGCAGTGTGAGGACTTGAAAGATGACTGTTTATCAGGTTGACACAAAAATAATGTTATTGGTTCCAGTACTGTAACAGATTTTGTTATAGATTTTGCATCCACTAGTACACAGAGTCCACTAGGGTACGAACGATGTAAGTTTCATCAGCAGCAGCTGCATGTGAGGCTCAGCACGGCTGTTATTGTACCCTCCAATTTGCGGTGACCCCACAGACTTGTCCACCAACTGCACATGCTTCCCCCGAGCAGACTCCAAGTGGACTAGAAAGTAGTATAATGAGAACAATTATGTGTTTGTGGTGTCTGCAGATGTTTGTGTACGTGTCTTAAAGGAGCATAATCCCAGCCATACTAGAGAGGTATACAGATGCATATGCAAAGTGCATTGCAGTACTACTGTAAATACCCAAAGTACCAAATAAAATGTATCAAATTTAAATAATTCTCACTTTTGAAGTTTGGCACATTCAGCTGTCCAGTCCTGTTCCAGATCTGAGATGATCTTTTGTGATCTGTCTTCCTCCCTTAGGGTCCACAGATCCCCTGCTTCCAGTGGGTTACGATATCCTTTTACGACAAGTCTGAGGAAGAAACACGGGAAGTGATTCAAACAGAATAAACATATTATTGTAAACAAGCACAAACTGTTGTTGCAGTGAGTCAGCCGATGCCTAAAAATGAAAGGGTTTTAAAGAACCATCTTACCCAGTGAACCACCAGAAGAGGATCTTTGACAGGAAAGAGGCATCTTTCACAGGACAGGGATTCTGCAACAGATTAAAGACCAGACTCACTGTTGTTTTCGCAGTAAATCTCTCACCACTTGAGGGTTTTTGAGAAATACACATCCTAACAGAGTCCGTCGGTTGATGGTTGAATGGTGCACTTGTGCGGGCTGTGTTTAAGAATGCTAATGTGCGCAAACAACACTGCACACTCAGATGGTCCAGTCTGACGACCAAAGGCCATGAACTCCCACAGAACAGCACAAATAGTGCTCAGTGTTAGCGCAGGGTGAATATGACGTTTTGAGGTCTGCTGCAGACAGAGTGGAAATGTGTCATCACAAACTATAACAAGTGGATACACACGCAGAAAAACAGAGTTTGTCCCGTCACGCAAACTTTATGGCATCTCCTCCACCCTGCCACCCCCTCACTGGAGTGTTTGCTCTCATCAATACTCTCTGTCTCCCCTCTTCCTCTCTTCCTGTGAGTAACTCTAACCAGAGCGTGGGGCAGAGCAGCAGAGGAGGTGGAGGAAAATGGGTGTGTCCACCACGCCAGACTGTGGCTTCTGCACCCTCAACCTCCTTGCTACTTGCCAGCAATTTCTTAGGGGACTTTTCCAGCTATTTCAATTGTTTACCACTGCGGAAATATTACATCATATGTCTGTTTGATAAGTTAGAGGCTCATTTTCATTCACCTGTGAGTTGCCCCTAATCAGCGTATTATTCTGAGCTCAACAACGTTTGACCAAGCTCATGTTTGATGGGGTAGTGAGATCTGTATTAAGTAATTGCTTTTCTGTTGTGTGGTCACAGACTCTTAGCAGTGGTCTCGATGTTATCTCACAAAGTGAGTGAGCAGTACTGAAGGCATGCAGACACGCAGGCACACACACAGTCATTCACACTCCTCTCACAGGAAGCCAAAGTGGACATGTGAGAGTGAAAGGAAGGAGGATGTGAATCACATCATTTCCTCCAAAAGTGAAAAGTGTCTTCACAACAAAAGCGGAAAACCACAGGACAGCCACTCCGGCATTTTTCGTTCCTAGGTAATCATAGAGGATGTTCTTGACGGAAGCGGTTTACATTCTCCTCTGCCTACCTTTTCTGAGATGGTTTTTCCCTCTGGAGGCTGGTCAGCAAAACAGCACAGGAATAGCTGGGCCAACTGGATTGTGAAGTAGGAGAAGAAGGCGAGGTATCGTACAATATCAGAGGCAATGCCCTGTGGAATAAATAAATAGGAAAAGCAATGAAAAGGCAGCTGATAATGTCAGAATGCTGCAGTTAAAGTTCTTTGAGTTTACTGGTTTCAAGCAAGTTTTGCAATTTAGACATTTATTTTAAACTAGGGACACAATTAATTGGCTTTGCGGCCGACATGACGAGGGTTTTCATTTGGATCAAAATGTATTTTGGTTGTTTCATCTCTTTCAACATTACTTAACAAATCACACAACATCCTGACTGTGGTACAACGGATCATTTGTCACCACTGTGGCTTTGTGTGCAGTTTCACAACAGCACAAAATTCATTATATAGCTTTTATATAGCTTTTCCTTTGAGCGCAAGCCGTATAGCGGAGGATGGTTTCTGCACCGGGATCACAGACACAATAAAGAGTATTTTGGACCTTTAAGCCAAATCAGGGTGAAAACCCAGAGTCTTTAATGGTGTGCTTTTTATAAATGAAACAACAGTTAAATTTGTCTCGCAGTCACGCTAAGAGCCCGTATCTGTAAACAGGGAAATTGTGGTTTCACAAACCAGCACCCTTACTTTCAATCAAGGGAGCAGCTGCAATATTAACCACTCAGAGACTTTTGTGAATTGTAGGACTCGCATGTTATTCTTGACATACAGAAACTTTGGGCTCTGGCACAGGCTTTGTTTACAACTGGGACAGAGCCACTGCCACAGGCTGTGTGCTGTGTATGTGCAGCAGTATGGCTATGCATAAGAGTTGGAGCCATGGTAAACAGTAAAATGATTTTCTGTGAAAAGTGTGGTGCCGTGCCCAGAAAGGCGATACGAAGAAGCCAAACGGATCCGGCCACACTGTGAAAAGCAGGGTCAGGATGGTCGGAGAGTGGGTGGGAAAAATGTAGGTCAAGCAGCTAAGAATGACCAAGGGTCCGCAAACATGAACTCCGTCAACTTGAGCTGTCAACGCTGCAATTTGAAATGGACACATTCTTCGTAAACATTTAGAATACATCTCAGCGCTATATACAGTCCACACGGAATAAAACTGCTGAGCTGTGCAGCCTCCGCTTCTTTTATAGCTCATCACAGCAAAAGAAAACGTCTTACTGTTTGTATTTTGTCATGCAACAGTACTGATGTTAGTGATGACCGCTATAGTAAAACCCTCAGAAAACAAATACTGGCCAGGATAACTGGGAACAAAATGGCATTTTTAAATAATGAAAATTACAGACATTGAAATATACCAGTCAAAAAAACACTAAAAATGTTTTGTTTGCAATTTTGAAACTGTTAAACAGATCTATAACGTCACTATTCATTGCCTAAATCTTTCCTTTCTTTGGTTTTACTTCTGAGATCTAGTCCAATTTTTATTTACTGATGGGATCCTGGAAATTCCTCACTACTTCTGTTGCAACCGTATGAATATTAAATTCATATTTGTACATTCTAGGAAAAAGCACATTCAGTTTCCTTCCCAAGTTGGTTGAGAGGAGTGATATCGCTTGTGGCTGTATGCTTGATACCTAGCTCCACTATTTAGCATAAAAACAAAATCTGTCTCAGTAGCTGACACATTACATTAAATTTTTGTAATCAGTTTACTGTCTTTGTGGTAGACTAAGCCAATTAGTCTACCAGGAATTATAACTTCCTTTGTTTTATGAGTTTTAGGGGAGTTGCCTGCAAATTTGAAACTTTAAATGCCAGTCTTGACGTATAATACCTTCTAGCTGGCAGCAACAACAGTTTTTGGAGGAGAGGATGTGGTAAAAAGCCTAAAGTGATTAACCAAATTTAATACGTAGATAGGGTTCATCATAAACTAGAAATATGGTATGGAGGATATAGTAAGAATTTATGAGTGGTTACATGTGTGCACCGTTCATGTGTCCGCATGTGTGAAATGAAAACATCTGCGTGTAAATCATATATGGCTTTACATTATGTGTGAATGCATAGATTTCCATCTGGCTGTGGTTACAGCAGTGTAGGTCCATAAACACAGCGCTGACGTTCCTCTGGTCTGACCCTGGGCTGCCATGTCTCACCAGCATTTATCCCAGGCCCATCATTACTCTCCCCCAAACAGTATGGGAATGTCACACTGAGAAACGATAAAACAGAAATATGGATGTGTGTGTGTTTTTATGGAAATGCAAATGTGACTGCCCCACGGCTGCGTGAACAAAAATACAAACCTACCCCCATGCAACAATGATTGCTGTGTTCGACGGGAGACACAGGAAGAAAAGGAAACCCTAAACACACACAGGCTTGACCAGAATTGGCAGTGTCATCCTCCAACACATTGTGTTAACTTTGGGCTACCTTGGTTAAAATTGGGGGATAGAGCTAGAAATTCTTTTCTGACACAGGGTACAGCTCAAGCTGTGCTGCTGGAGTCTCGCGTCTAGACTATGGGTAGGAGCACAGCTGATTAGATACCTCTTCACGGTGTTTAGACATGGCAGGTTCACTAAGTTCAGACTGGGCATGCTAACAAATTCACTTTGGCATGAGCCTATTTTTGATTTCAGTCTTTTTGGATGCAAGATGATATCGTTTATATTAAAGGGTACATTTATTTTTATATTCATTAATAGGCTAAGAACATACCTCATCCATGGCTAGCTGGATCTTTGCTCTTAGAGGCACCAGAGCACAAACAACTGCCAAGACCCAGAACAGGAAGAGGAATATAGAGGAACGACAGCCTCTTATTCTTTCCAACTGGATGATGCACATGGCCAGGATCTAGAAAGAGAGACAGAAAGACTTTAATTTAACAGTTAACATGTGTGGTTCTTGCAACACAGGACAGGAAACAACTCTGTCCCTGAGAGCACCATAGAGAAGAGAGCCAAACTCCAGTCTGTGATGCCACGTTGATACTGCCGGAAATGATTTCACGGACAAAAGGACCAGGAGGAATCAACTTTTGTAGAGCACAACAATGTTTTTCAGTCTCTGGGAAACTCAGATTTCATAGTCTGTGTACAGTCATGTCAACTGCTTTCTAATTGGCATTGCATCTATAGATTGCATTATAAATTTAAAAACAGAGATCTTCCAAAAGGCTTTCCTTTGACTCTAAATGCCTCTGGATTTATGTCTATATGAAGACTTCAGGTTATTTGAATATTCTGATATTCTGCAGAAATCCAAAGAAAGTGATATTTTTATGCTCATTGTTTCTCACCTAACCAACAATGAGCCAAACTAGCTTAGAAATCAGTACAATAACTTCACAATCCACTAACAAATGCAGTGCAAACTTAATATAGCAACAAAATAAATTGCAAAAAATGCTGACAAACGTTGAAGTTAACTACGGTTAACATTTTACACAACATTTAATTCGTGGAAAAACCTTCACTTGATGCAGGGGAATAAAACTGCCAACAAGCTGTTTTTTTTCTGGTTAATATTAACAAATGCTATCTTGCTTACTAAAACAAATGCATGACCCGAGGATGCTGACAGACGATCTTTTAATGGCTGCGTGTGTCACCGGATGCCACTCGTGGAACCACAGAACCTCATTCTCTTCTATTAGCTGCAACTGTCAGTGCGAGTGTTTTCCACAGAGCACAGATTTCATGTGATCTAATGTAATTTTATAAAAACCTCCAAAAATAGCTCTGATTCTGGGAATTCCCTGGCTGCAGACACGAATATGACTTGGCTCTTTTCTCTTTATAAAAATGACACATATACGCCGCATGCCACACTGTCCTATATACTTTCCTGTTTTCTCCAAAAAACAAACAAACAAACAAGCAAAAAAAGACTAATTTGGTTTAGACATGCTGGCTATCTGTCTGTGCTCAGAGGAGGCACGCATCGGCTTGTGAACCTCTGTAATTGGTCCCTCACCGAGTGGTTGGCCAAGTGAGACGTCACTTCACCGTGCCAGCTCATCACCAAGTGGGGAGAAAGCGGATTTAGGTTTCATAATGAGCACCCACATTGGTTACCCCGGGACGAGCCGCAGTGCTGTCCTGTTATAAACTGCTGGTCTGTCAGTTATATAACTTTTTTCTTTTTGCATCAACAACCTGAAGCACTTTGTGTAAATCCAGTGAATATCTTCGTGCTAATATAAACAATATTCTTGCTGCAGTGATGATGAAACATTTGATTTGATTTGATTTGATTTGTTCATTCATTTTCCCCAACACATTTGATGCTCACCAGCCCATCAGGGAGAGAGAATATAAATAGACACGCACTTACAGTCACACATATGGGGAATTTAGAGTCTCTGGTCTACCTGACTTGAATGTGTTTGGGAAGTTGGAGGGAAAGCCATAGATACAGTAAAGAGGGGATGTGAACAACATGCCAACCCAAAACGCACAAATGTCAAAGAATCTTGTGTGCTTTAGGACCGAAGCTATTCTAATTAGCAATACTTTAGTTAACTGAGTAGCTTCTTTAATAGTTTTCAATGGAATTTTATTCTGCTTTAAATGCATATTTGTTTTCTGAACATAAAATCAGCAACACTGGCCTGGTTTATTCATTCACTGCTTTATATACATAGCATAGCAGCGCTGTTAGCAAAAGATTTTGAGCCTATTAGTGCTTGTGGTTGCACGCGCCTGAGCAGTGCCAGTCCAGCCCTCTCTTAACTCAATTTTGTGGTCTTAGCCAACTAAACACGAAATGCTTTAATACTACCTGTGTAGCAACTACTGGAGATTTAAGATTATCGTCAAATGAAGTTTGAGAAAAAGAGGACATTTTTATGCCACAGTTAATCTTCCAGTTACATAACAATAGATTAAAGTGCCAGTGAATGGTAAAAATGGATTTGTGGGACAGCCCAGCATGATATAAAGATTGAACAAATGCAAAAGTCAATAACTTCAACTGTTATTTAATACAGTTTTAGAAGTATTTTCCTCTGCTGCATATGGGAACAATATTCTTAACTATGTTAAACTAGATATTGCTTGTGATCATAAAGATAAAATAGTTAGCTAAAAGATGCTAAAATGCTACATTTTAGCGATAATTAGTTGATTAACACTGGGGATGAATCAATATAAATGAATGTATTTCATAGGTTAATTTGACCCATTAGTCAGTTCATCTTATTGACTGCTGGAGGAGTTAAGTAAGACTATGGGACTACTTAACACCATATCTATTAGGCACACTCTATGTTAGTGTGCTGTACCAAGCCCATGGGAAAAACCTTTTTTTAAATTCTTTTGCTCCTAAACACATAAGATCACATCAGCCCCAGTCCAAACCTTAACACCAAACTGGCCTTAGGTCAGCGTACGAGAGGAAGGTCGATCTTATTCCTAGCTTTCCGCTCTGTCTTGCCACCATATTGCTGCAAACCATAAGCCCATCTGTTTGTAGGAGTCAGTGGGTGGAACTAACTTCATCACTAGGCCTGAATCAAACCCCGACCTTATAATTACATGGGAAGTGTGCAGTGCTGGGGATGGAATAGGAGCTTTACGTCATGGCATTACTGATTATAGCCGGTGTCATGTGTGTACTTTACATCCGTACTGACCACGATTCATTCGTGGGCTGACTGACTTGGGCGAAAGCGTTCCCATACACTAACTTGAGTTGAAGGGCAACAAAACAAACTGGTCAGAGCAACAAGAGCACAGTGTTCCGTTCCCGCACCCAGGGACTGGTTGGTGGTATGTGGCTAGAATCAACATCTAGAAAATTATATCCTTTAATAAAGATAAGTCTGGCACATAGATTAAAAGATTGGAGACATGTTCTTAATGTGATTTAGGAGTTTGTTGTCTGCCCCCCCACCCTCCTCCCCGGTGTGAGAAATTAGATATTCCAAATAAGGGACCTTTTTTGAGATGTATCCTTTTGATACAAGAGACGTCTCAGTGTATTTTTAACACAAACACGTGCTGGTATTTACTCAAGAGTCTGAAAAGACCACAGGTGGGTAAAGCTGTCTGACTTGGAGAGTGAGACTGAGCAGAACCTGTATGAGGCTACAGAGAGAGAGAGAGCTTTGTACGTAAACTTATACGACTGTGTGGGTCGTATACGACAACTTTATAAGCTCACAGGAACCTTCCCATCTGGGCTCTGCACCCTTGCATAGCATTGTACTTTCTATCACTCTTGCTCAGGATAAACAGCATTTTAAACTTGCCATGCCACCCATGCTGAGCTGTACTCCTCTTCTCCTTTGCCTTCTCATCCAAGTTAAGTATCATTTAAGATGTACTGAAAATGAGTGGGATCGATGTTCTCAGAAACATTCAGGGACTTTTCTATCAACAAAGGCTAAAACATTTCTCTGATTGCACGCTGGGCCTTATTTTCTATAAATAACCTTCTAGCGCTCACCCTAGACACCACTGTGATCTGGGTCGTAGAGGCCAGTATGGTTTGCTTCGAGATGTTTTGAGGGAAGATACAAACAACATTTGTAAAGATTAAAGATCTCTTCCAGACTACGTACATCTGCATATGTCTTGCACTGATTCAGATCTAAACATTTGAGTCAGAGCTTTTTGTTTTGGGTTTTTTTTGGATTTTGGGTTTGGTTTATACCCAACCGAGGATTCTTGTTGCTAGGGTATCCGGAGGGCTATTTTGTCTTTTATCTTTTCTTCTTCTTTGCTAAGGCGTTGCAGTTGAACCCACTGAACTGTACAGTTGTGGTCAGAAGAATTGTGCTCAGAGAAGCATCTGGCATCTAAACTTCCAATCCAACAGTACACCTGTAGGCTATATAAAGACCGAATCTTCCTGTGTAATTAGGGTTAACACAGACTACAATTGTGTGTCATCACCTTTGTATTTGCTGGATTTGTGTGTTTTTGTTTTAAAGACAGACCACATAGTTGGAAGACAGTCATATGGACTTAATTGGGATTGAAGCCATGCCATTGTCAATGTTCTTCGCCACTAAGCAGCTCATTTGAATTCTAATACATAATTGACCAATCATCATGATGCATGATGATGTGTCAGATACAAACAGTACATACCTTGGAAACAGTATACACTAGATCATCACCTATAAGAAATATTATGGTTTATGCAGTGTTTTTTCATTATGTAGTGTATACTGTTTCCAAGGTATATACTCTGAAACATTATATTCAGTCATATTCTTGCAGATTTTATATCCATAATGTAAAAAACAACGCATGTAGACTCACAGAAGCAAGAAAATTAAAGAGGAAGGGTCCAAACTGGGAAAGGGGAAGTCAGAGGGAATGGACTTCCTCTGGTGTCTCATGAGTTCAGCTGAGAGGAGTTTGTATTAAAAAGCCTAAATCACACATGGAAACATGAAGCAATTCCCACTTCTTTCAGTGTCAGTTGTATATATTTTGTAAAAGAGGGATCCAGGCTGCAAAATATCTGATTCATTATATTTGGTTTATTTGGCCACTGCCAAAGTACCTAACAGTCACACTTTCATTGCATTGGAACTTTGCACATACATATGCAGTTACATTGACTCCACATGAAACAGTAAGTGATGTCATTATATAAGTGCTTTGCAGTCCGATGAGCGATTGTCAAATACAAGCAGGTTACTGTGATATTTGCATTGCCTGCTACACCATAAATCTAGCTATAGTTCTGCATCTTTGCACCTCAGTGTTTGACTAGCATACTGTATATTTGCACAGTGACATGTGAGCCAGCAGGACACAAGTCGAAATATTTCCCAAACATCTCTGTTAGCTAAAGCTACTCTGAATGAAGAACAAATGTCAGATCTACAAATCAACGGTGCATCTATATATAGAAATCATGGACACCTGATGCATAATTAGATGATTGCTTTGCAGTAATATTAAAGTTGTTGTCTGTGTTTAATAACTGTGTTTAAAAACTTGCGTTGTAGTTCTTGCTTTTTTATTCTTAAAGGATTTGTTTTCAACACTGTGCCTTAATGTTATCACTCCCATTCTGACGACATGTAGTTTCCCCCCTTAGTACAAACACTAAGAACACAGTGCAGTGCTTTGGCTAAATAAGGAATTGATAAACGCGCCTTGCTCCTATCCTTGATGTTCCAAATGTCATGCAAGTTCTAAAGTGTGCGTAACCTTTTCCAGGTCAATAAAACATTAAATTAAAACAACTGGAGTTTGATTTGGATAGATGTGTACATGTGTGAGAAAAAAGAGCCACAGTATTTACCACAGTCATGCTGCGAATAATAGGGCTGAGCAGAAAGACCATGTGGTGTTGGATATCCTGGCTCCTCTCCAACAGGATGTAGAAGAACTCCACAAAGCCAAATGAAGCCAGCAGGAAACCCAACACCTGAACAGAGCAGAGAGTATGAGGAGAATGAGTCGAGAAGCTAAAAACAAAAATAAACAAAACAAAAAAACAACAACACAAACTTAGCAAATGTTTCGACTTTTTTTCTTTTTCTGTCATGGGAAAAACTTAAACAATAAACTGAAGACTGGCCAGCATTTAAAATGATGTCTCACCATCTTGGCAGAGCAGAGACAGGACATTTGAATGTGTCCGCGGTCATGGCAGTAGAGATGAAGACAGTAGAAAGGGGCCAGCAACCACAGATAGATACAGGGGACCCACACCAGCACTGTGTTCTGGAAACACTGGGTTAGGTCTGGGTTGGCTGTGTACCATGTACGGTTCCAGTCCTGCATCAGAGAGAAAACAAGAAGTTCAAAAGTTCAGATTGAAAGAATATACTTAAAAGCCAGAAACCGAGGTCAAACTGTGCGATTATATTCATCATCTGACAGACTAAGCAGGCGGGACAAAGTGGCAAAAATCCCGACTTGGTGCAGGTCCTACGTTTCATCCATCAATCCACTGAGAGCGAAACCACAGCAGGTCAACAGAAAACGTATCTGTGCTCAGTCCTGAGAGAGTGCGAGCTGGAAAAGGCCTCCTTTGCCAAAAAAGCTGAGTCAGTATTTGAATGTTTTATTTTTTTTCCCCTCACCACGTCTCTGGCTTGTTTCCCAATTTGAGTAGGACAATATAACTGTCAACAAATCAAACGATGAGGTCAAGAACTACAGTAATAATGAAGCCCATAAACTATAAAAGTTTGTGCAGACGAGGTGTGTTGAGCAAATGCTGCCAAAATGTTGCGATTACGTAACAGTAGCGCAACCAAGATAGTCTGTCTATCGTTAAAAAAAGATACTTGGGGCTAAATGGCTTGTTGTTGTCAAGCTTCCCTTGTTTATCACCTCGCTGCCCTAATGAGGGGCAGGGTGTCTGGCTGTGCTAACAACACTGCCCTGGGGAGTCACCACAGGAAGTGGTTTTAAAGCTTCTAGCATGGCACATACGTCTGGCTCTGCTGGTAGAATTCCAACTGGGATAAGGTAAAGTGGCCAAAATTGGTGGCAGCTGCGAGATTATTATGTAACAACCATCTGTCCACACACAGGCTTTTGAGTGAAGCCCGGCAGGTGAGACATTGGGCAGACTGACGCTGTCGTTTCTGGTAACATGCCTGTGCATCTGTGATTAATTCAAGTTTACCATCAGTCAATACTGTTTACTGCCACATGGGTCTGAATCATGATCTGACTGTCAGGCTCTTGTTTCAGTTGCTAGCAATTATGATGATACACTTCTTTGGCTGCCTTAAAAGTCTGATTCTCACATACAGCTTTACTACATATCTGGTTAAGGTTATGCAACGAGTGCATGATTTTGCACCTATGGTATAACAGCAGCTTCTGTGAGGTTTGGCATATCAAAATCCATTTAAGTGAAAAACTGCTTGAGAAGGAGCGAGTGGGTGGCTACTTTCACAGACCTGTCTGAGTTCTGTGGTCAGTGGCAGGCAGATGAGCACTTTTATGATGACATCCAACCCATCAAAGCCTCTCTGCGCTCTTTCTTGTGCTTTTTGCTTGTTTCTGACCCTTGGCTGAAATGGTGTCTGGTAGATTTGAGAGTGGAGAACAGAGACACTTACTGTCCTCTGAATCTGCTCGTTGTTGCTTTTTACATCCCCTTTATTTCAGAAACCAATTCAGCGTGTTGCAATCCCGTTGAGTTTTGAGGAACTGTTAGAGGATTACCTATTGTGAGTATGTGACGTGTATAAACTATAGAGACTGTAATTTAAGGGAGCGTTGATCACTCCCCTGTCTGTCTCACTTTGGCCTGTTGTTCAAATTATAGATTAGGTTGATCTAAAAAGAAAGACGCTAAACACAATCCTAGCTCCTAAATTGGCCCCTTTCAAATTTGTCCTAAAACCTTTCAGGTCAGGTGTTGCTGGAACAGATTGCTGAGCTGGACTTTACAATTTCAGTTTTAGATCCATATAAATCTGCATTGCTGCCCCAAGGCTGTGACCAGTGAGTCAGCAATGATGTCATTTCCAAAACATGTAAAAAGGTCAGTGTAGTTAATAGCAATAGATATTTGTGGCCAGCAGAAGACAGAAACATCTGTTAAAACATCCCGTAAGAACAGCACATCTGTGTTTTGAAGTTTCATGGCAGCGAGGGCTGCACAAAATACAGTAACACGCTTTCACTTTCCCAACAGTGTTTGATGGCAGTTGTTTTGAGGTTTTGCAGGAGCAGAAACAGAGAACAAGAAGTAACGAGAACCAGAAACCGAGTGAAAGAGGAAGGACGAGGGTTGAAAAAGTCAAGTTGGGAATGAGTGCATTTAATAATCCTGGCATTCCAGTTGGATCACAGCCGTTCCTTTTATTTTAGAGCCGGGATTTAGAGTGTGGAGTCTTGCAAACATGCAAGACTAAAAACCTTTTCCAATTAGAGCAGCAGACTCACTGTGGTGCATTTCATCCAATCAGCATCTCGTTGTTATGAATTATGCCGCAGGATGACAATAAACACACAACTGTGGTATTCATCAAAGGTAAAGGCTGGCGTTCAGAGAAGCTTTAGATTAGAATTAGTAATACTGGCTGTGAATACTGAGAAGGTCAGTGTATGGGGGTTTTCTCCCTAAACACGCAAAATTAGTATTACTCATTTGATTTATTAATTAGTGCCAGTAATCCTTCTAATCCCAATAAACAACAGGTATCCAAGGACAAAATGCTAATCTGGCTAATGCTAATGGCACTGATCATTTAAATAATAAGATTAAAACAAGTTTAGGAGAGTTTCATCAAGAATTATACCAGTGTGTTTATACACCAACACTTCTGTAAACAAATGCTAATACTCATAATATAATCTGCCAAAATAACAAAAATATCTTTGATTTCATATTTAGCAATTCATAGACAACTACGAGCTGAAATTAACAGACATCTTTGCAGGAATAAGCAGGAATTATAAAGACATACCTCATTTTTTAAATGAATGCTGTTTAAAAGTGACCTTGGCTGAAAAAGCCACACACTCAGTAATGCGATGTGATTCCAGGGTCAGTGAACACATCATAAACTCACCCACAGAGGGTCCAGGCCACTGAGTCTGCAAAAGGCATCCATCCACTCGTTGGCTCCTTCCTCCCTGTTGCTCCACTTGTTGGGCTCGATCAGCACTGCTCCTCACAATGGGTAGCACAGACTCTCTGCAACAGCACCGGTGGGTGTATGTATGTGTGACGGGGGGAGAGACACTGAGTCCTAAAAGACTAATGGTTGTGTTTCTTGGGTTTAGCCGGTCCTCGCTTGTCTGTCTGTGTTTATTAGTGTGTGTCTGTTTGAGTGTGTGACCTTTCCTGCTCTTTAATAAAACAGCTTCTCTCAATGAAACGCTGTTTCTGTCTGCCTCGCTGTTTGAACTGGTGCTGCCCTGAGATTCTGTGTCTTTCTGAGTCTCACTCAGTCTGCCTGCTGTTTATGAGTGTGTCTCCTTGTTGGGTGGGTGGAAATATTTCTCTCTCTCTCTCTCTCTCTCTCTCTCCCTCTCTCTCGCTCTCTCACATTCTCCCTCTTTCTCTCCCTCATTTACTCACACCCCTCTTTTCTCTCCCACATCTTCTGGATTTTGATCAAAACACCACAGCTACTCCCTCAGTGGGATGACAGCTCCACACCCAGACACACTCCTCCCATCTTCACTCAGTGCCCCTCACCTCCTGCCTTGCTCCCTCTTTTCCCCTCTTTCCCCACATCCCAAACAGCCAGTTGTCTGACCACAAAGTGTCTGTTTGTGCATAGACATACCTTGTAAACTGAGACTAGCCACACTCGGATAAATACCATGCTTATAAGATCTCCACTTAGCACAAATCCAAGATATTAGCAGTGAATATTTTCTTACCTAAGTTCACCAAGCCTAGGTAGCACCAACTTATAGCATATGTCATAATATTTGAGCTGCTGTGTATTTGAAATGTTCTATTTTTTAGTCTAAACACTGTTTTTGTGGAACTATCTTGGTTGCACAATGCATCACATGCATTTCCAAGTATTGGACAAATTGCTGATATGGCAAGAATATAATATATTTGGTTAATTAGTCATCTTCCTGAGCTAAAACATGCACTGTTAGTGGAAAATGTGACATCATCAGGCTGAATAAGATGGGGGTTAGTAAATCTGTGTCCCTTTCGTCTGTGAAAAAACTGAAAGACGAGAGGGGGACTTGGTTGCTTGTGTTACTGTCACTAGTTTGTTAAGGAATAGGTGCAAATACTTAAATGCAGCACATCTGTAATGTGAAACTGGGGCAAAATCTGACTTTAAAAAAGCTTTTATATAATTGAAAAGTGCAAAAACAAGAGCGAGTGGTCTCAAAGCTGTTTGTAGTCTGCTGAAAAGCATCACGAAATGGCGTGATGCTGGTTAGTCCGGGTAATACACAAGGGAAAACTTCAGCACAGCAGCTGCGCAGGAAAGTATGACACTGTCTTGACTGGGACTAACACCACCGGCATCATCACCACAAAGAAGAAACATGGAAAGTTCGGCAGAGAGGCAGACCACCACCAGGCCCTGTGTCTCGCCATGTGCAAATATGAGATTATTTTTCTTTTAAAAGTGACTCATCACTTTATGCTTCTCCTCCATGCAATCAAGAGCTTTTTATTCAGCACTTCAGTTAGCCTCTACTGCAAAATGTTATGCAACATGACATGCAAATTCATTTGAAAGTGACGCTTTTTGGTTTCAAAGCTGTTTCATGGAGCAAATAGAGAAGACACCAAGAGGGAGTCTGGAACTGTAATTGTGGTTAAAAATACTGGTTAGCAATAAATATTTTGTGTTAGGTTTTTTTTTTTAGGTGTGGTCAGAGGGTTAGAAAGTTCAGATTTTCCCTAAAGCTTACCCTGCTGACTTCAACAGTAACCAATAAGCATTAAGAGAAAATGAATTAGTGTAATTGTTAACTTAATGTAGCTGACTGTCAGATCTAAACTTTCACGGTCTAACCGAGTGTTGTGTTATGTCTCAGTCCTAAAGCATGAGTGGAGAGTTGCTGCTACCAAGAAATGGTCCGAAACACCACAGGCAGTGTATCACAGCCAATGAAGTGGGTGGTGTGTGTATGTGACTGTAGCTGCTGAAAGTGCACCTTTTGTCCCAAATAATACCTCAGGTCCAAACATTGAGAAAAAAAGAGATTTGGCATGTGCTCCCTTTTTGTTTTAACTCACATAACTGAGGCTTGATTCTCTGTGGCTGAGTGTGTTTGTGTTTTCTAATCAGCAGTAGAAAGATGACAACATCGAGTAAATGGCTTCAGAAGCGTGTGAGAAATCTTCCCAAAAGGTGGCTCTGCATTATGCTGTTTATGTTTACTTGATCTAGCCTGAAGTTTCTGTGTTATGCTCCTCTAAATGGGTCCTAAAAAAGCTTGTTAGTAAACGTGCTTATATATTCTATGGGTTTGCAGATTGGCCACAGATACACTTTAATATCCTTTCTTGGGTCAAGAATAACCTTCACTGCAGCCTCTCAACCGAGATCTCAGCTGATCATTCCCAGACAGGAGCTTGAGGTTGGGTTTTGCAATTCGTGGAGAAAAAGGAGCACAAAAACAACACACACATGCAGAACTGTGCACATGCAGTGAAGAGCAAGCGCTGTGCAAACTGTTGTTACAGACCCAAATGCAAACATATGCACGCCTGGCCTGTAAATGCGACCCAAATGAGCTTCGTGTCAGTCGATGGCCAGACTGCAGACTGTTTATACCGATGAGGAGAGAGAAAGCACCCAGCGTGGACCCAATGGGACGCTAGAACTGGAACATTGCCACTTGTGGTCATGGCATGTAGTAGTAGTAATGTGGACCTGGCAGGCGCTGGATGCAGAGGGTGGCTGCGGAGGTGGCAGTGCCCCAGCCAACTCGTGGTTGTGTGGTGGTTAACCAGTCTAGGTCACCTACACTTCCTCTGGCCTCTCTCTCTGGGAGGAAAACAGTCTAGTCAAAATAATGGTGTCATTTTGGCTTTTTACGTTTGAGCAAGGCAAGACAAATTTAGCAACAGCAAAGTGAAAAGAGGAGACTTAAACAGATTATGAAACAAGTGAACAAAATATCTGTTATGTGTGTGTTTTTTTTTCTTAGCTCTTAAATAAAGAGTCTTAAATGAGTGGCACTGCTCCACTGCAGCCCGTAAATTCAGATGTGTCAACCTACGCAAGCAATTAGACCTGGGCTCTGCCTTCCGCTTTTCTCCCTCCTGCTTTAACCCACAGTGCCATCGTAATCCGTGCTTAAAGCTTTGCTCTTTGCTTGAGCTTTGACTTCTGCTTCCTGTCTGTCAGCACGACTGCTGTATTGTTTAAACTGGTGGGATGAAGAAGACACTGCTCGTATGATCTTAGTGTGTCAGATCCATTTTCTCAGTTTGCAGAGTCTAGACCTTTCTCACATGACCCTGCGAGTGATACAAGCCGACAAGTATTTATCACCCTGCTGCCCAGGCACCTGCCGAGTTGCTCATTCACAAAAAGGACTGATTATTCACACACTGTGAAATAAGCAGTTCAGCAAGTATGGTAACATAGAGAGATGATGCCATAGAAGTTGGTCCAGCAGTATCAGACCAGCATCTCATATTGGTGGACGTACCAGATCTGCTCAATAGCACAGAAAGTGTTGATGAGAAAAACTACAAAGGATTTCACATTGAAAGAAGCTACTTTGAAAAAACAGTTGATACAAAATTATTAATTATTTTATTAGAGTGAAATCAGAAGAAATGCCAGTTAGAGCCCAGGTGGAAGTACTGCAGCAGGCAGGATTATTACGTACACCAGTTAACTTAAGGGCGTGCGGCAGCAGAACATTTGTTAATAAATAGCAATTGCCAGAAAATACAGTTTTTCCATGATGAGGTTGTGTGAACATGTGATGTCTGTGTGAACACTCAGGTCCTGTTGCACATGCTTATACAGTGGTGGTTGCCGCCTCATGAACACTTTTGCTTCACAGTGGTCGGGGTCACGAAAGAAAAGGAGAAAGGCCTTTCCAAAGACAATTATAGTACAGACACGATAGCAAAATAAAAATAAAAAAGATCTTTATGGCCTAAATTTGTTGCTGTAACAGTTAACTACTGTGGAATTAAAGAAATTTTTTTATAGCTACAATATATCCTGCAGCATTAACAATATAATCTACATTAAGATGGTGATTAAACCTGCTGGCTTTACATTAACCTTTTATTACAGGGGCAGCCATAATAATTGTATACACACATTGCATTTTGTGGTTATTAAAGAGTTAAAGCTCGGTCAATTAAGGAAAGGTCATAAGCCTCGTTCGGTGCGATGTCTGGGCGATCTATTTTGTAAGTGACTTGGAGCTATGGAAGGTTAAAACTGCATACACGCCTACAAAACACATATAATACATATAATCTAGCAACAGGCTTGAGTGAAGGCCTAAATGTATTCAGCTTCTTGTTGCATTTGAGTTTGCTTAGTAAAAGGTGACAGAAGATGTGTCAAAAAGAAGACAAGTCCCGGGGATCTTCAGGGGCCTGAATTCATCGCCATATTTGGACGAAGATGCTAGGGAGGGGAACTTTGGTGTCTGCATTTATCTCTTAAAATTGATCATTGTCTGTAAGAAATGTAAATAATGTTCTTAAGATGCAAATAATGTTCTTGGAAAACGCGAGAAGGGGCGTCAAACCCTGACATTATAAAAGCAATTGCTTGTGTATTTTTGGGTGGAGATCTATGCTGATTGCGTGCAGTATCCATCTCCCCGCGCGTGTGTTCAATAAAATCATTGTTTGACCAGACTCTTCGGGACACTACCCCAAAAAACAAAACAAAAACAAAACAAAACCCAAACATATACAGCATTGGCAGAAAAACTACATCTCTGAATGTTGGTGAGCCACTTGCATGCTAACATGTAGTCAAACTCCAAGTTTAATTACATATATTTCACATGTCCCAACACATCTACAGAATGATACGAGGGAAGAATTGTCATGCTTTTGGTAAAGTCTTCTCATCGACTCTCTCATAAAAACATCAGTCATCAACTTCATTTTAACTGCACCAGAGCTGGCTAGCTGTTTCAGTTTGCTTTTCAGTTCCTAAGCTCTCATGGTAAGAAATCACAGGTTAGACACACGTTTCCAAAACACTGACATGTTCAGGAAAGTTTCTTATGCAGCTTTATATTTCACTTTTAAAGTTACTCGTTGACATGTAGGGAACAACAGCCATGTGACACTGCAAATTTGTGACAGAACATCATTTCCAAATGACCAGTCAGCTGACTGACTGACCAGTCAATCAGCTTTAGCTATTTCTTTTATGCTTGTTTTCTGGTTTCACAGTTGTAATGCATTATGGCTTTTATCATATTACACCTACAGCGATGGACAAAACAGTTGTTGACCACAGCGCACCCAAAATTATTGTGTTTCTTAATTCATTAATAATAAACCCTTTTTTTTATTAACCTTGAAATGCACCTCGCTTTAATTGAAACACTTTTGATGGTTAATAAACAAAAACAATATAGTTCTGTCTCCTGTTAGTCATATTTCAGTGAGATTTTATGTATTTTTTGTACAAATAACAAGTGAAATGGTTTTTCATTTCATGGTATTTTATAAAGGTCAGCCCAGCAAACAAATCTGTGTCAAACAGACAAATTTACTCATGAATTGTACAATTAATTGTTAACAGTAAGAGCAATGTTAACAATAGAGTGACCGTACTCTGTCTGGGCAATGAGCTGTGCCAAATTCCCTGAAATTGTTTATACTAGGAAAATGAAATAAGGTCTCTGATGGTGGCCGACAGCACACCATGTAACCAATTTCAGATCATGATTGCAATTTTACATTTTATTCACAGTTTGTTTGTTTTTGTTTTTTTTAATTGAGCTTGTTTAGGACCTTTAGTAAAAAGGCCATCCCAGTTATTTTTGCTTTGTGCATTTTTGTACTGTAAAAAATTATTTGTTCTTACAATTAACCACCAAAGATAGATCTTTGGTATTTGTTATGGAGATTCAAATAAAAAGGCAAATCTGCATTCTTGTTACTTTCCAAAAATAAGTCATTATCAATAAATGCCAAATGTAAAATATATGTTATATTTCAGATCTTTTACACTATAGTAAGGTAATTAAAAAAAAGTGGTCTATATTTTGTTTGGAGGTGAAATATGTCTGGATTCTTATATCTAAGGCTAAAATATAGAGACCGAAGCTGTGCAACTGTAGGATTGGAAAATTGACAGCAGTCCTCTAATGTAACTGTACAACATCTCTTGTTTACTATACACTCAAACTTACAAGAAAAGCTCCAACACTTTCCTGCTCATGGCCAGATGTTATTTACTCTGCATTTTAGTTGTGCTGCACAACATTAGGAGACACTGTGATTTCATAACCAATCTAGAATTAGCAAGGTAATTGCTGGGCTGCATTTTTTTTTTCTTTTAGTGACTCCAATCACAACCTGACATCTCCAAACCTCAGACACAGGATGATCTTTTCCTGCTCAGACAACAGATGGCTTGCCATCATTTTCTCAACTGCCCTGGAACCTGAAGGTGTCTGAATGAGACTGTGCTGTGTTTACTCTTCAGAGGAAAACCTCGCTGGATGACGGCCAACCAG
>NW_005187466.1:1970336-1971900 GCF_000239375.1 Pundamilia nyererei | reverse complement strand
ACCTCTGGTGCAAATTACTGACCTCTGTCATCATTTTAGGTGGGGGAACTTGCACAATCGGTGGCTGACTAAATACTTTTTTGCCCCACTGTATATAAATTTGGTCTCATTATAAAAAAATCTGGAAAGAAGAAATGTGACAAAGCAGTCATCACTCAAATTACTAATGTTTATTCAAAAACAGAAGTGTGTTTTTTCACTTCTTCATGACTTGATTTTTAAATTGGCAATGGTGTTTGGCAGTGCATGAGCCACTTAGAATACAATGATGAAGATTTTCTCTGAATTTGAATTTGGAAGAGTAGTTATTTGGTAGTTGCTTTTCTAAAGGTTCTATTTATTTGCTCTCTTATACCAAAAAGTCCATTTGTGAATATGTGTGTTAGTTTGTACTTACATAGTTTCCAGCGGTGAACCAAATTGCAGTTTATTAAAACGTCAGACACATCTCTCACGGAATCAACATGTTCCTTTCTGTGGGAATGTAATCTTGATGTTCCTGTTTTGTTCTTGGAGGATCTAAAATAGCAACAATTCATATGCATTGTTTTGTAATCTCAGCCATCAACATTTATTTGAAATTAAATTTGATGACGCACCAACTGCGCACACTTCTTTAGGGTAATTTGCAAAGCCAATTTTTTTTTACGACTAAATATAAGCCACACACATGTTGTTAGGTAGCTGAGCTTTATGCGTCAGCTACCCAGCTATGCGACTTGTCTCTGCCTCACAGTTTGGACCGCAGTCCAATATGGTTTAGATAGTCTAAACAAACCGGAGACCCTGGCTGTGAGCTAAGAGGTCACAACATGGCTGAATTCCTTCAGCGACAGGCAAAAAATAAGAGCTTAACTTTGATACAGCGTCAAATCTGGTGACTTTTTGACCTCACACTACTCCTCCATCCATCCACCATCTAACCATTTGTGATGCGTTTCATTCAGAGACAAAGAGGCCGCAGTTTAACTAAGCAGAGCCACTGAGTAAACATTGCTTTAACAATGCTTAATAGGATATTGTGGCTTCTCACTAAACTCAAAACAGACCTGCAGCTATCCAAAAATAGTAGCGAGTGGAGATCCACGGACAGTCCCGCGTCACTAGTTCTTTAATTATCTCAGTGACTGGTTCCCCACTTAATGGAACCCAGAGCCCGACTCCCACTCACTCTGGCCTCTTGTGACGTATGGAGGCACCAGCTCATCACGAGTCATCACACTGAAGTGGTAAGACGATCATCAACAAAAACAATTCCCTCGCTTTTCACTTCAGGATTGTGGACAGAGCCTGTCTAAAAATATCACCAAGAAAAACTGAGGGGGTGGCCTGGAACGTTGTGACATTTATTAGGGAACCATACACTCCCTGCAGGCTGTAAAAACACACTTCTTTTTCAGGGTGGAAAACAAATGGGATGAATGCAGTGTGGTAAAATGATGAAGTGATGACCGGCAGAAATTTCTTTACCACTTATTGTCATATTGTAATGTCATATCTGTTAACAGAACACAGAAAATACCACAGCCGCAGCCACTTCTCTGATCTGATTTTCTGCTACCTT
>NW_005187466.1:1958611-1969919 GCF_000239375.1 Pundamilia nyererei | reverse complement strand
GTAAGTACAAACACAACAGGCTTCCGGAAAGCCATATAGGACGGCAACTCTTGGGATGGCAAAGCAATGTGAGCCACATCCTGTGGTTAACTAGAAATTCTAGTAAAATGACAGGTTTCATAAACAGAGGCTTCTCGCCACACCCTTTATTAACGGGATTGTTTCCCTGAATTCTTTAGCCTTTCGTCCACAATGTGTGAAAACTGGAAAACAGTTATGGCTCTATCTGAAGTCTCTGGTGGATCTTCTTTCTCAAATGCATCACCTTTCCCGGGTAATTCTCAAACTGAACACACCTTCTTTATATAAACTAGCCTCTGTGTCTGAGCTTGCTCTTGAGGTAAATCTAAAATCTAATTTGTTAAAGGGTGTACTTTTGACTCCTGGGTTTGTTTATGTGCCTTCTTGAAATAGTCTTGTGTCGGGTAGCAGATGAATGTGTCTCCATTGGCTTCTTATCATAAACAGTGGTTATTATGTGACTGATTCATTCAGAAATCTCTGGTTTGATGAGGACTGCCTGAACATGCATATATTTTCGATTTTCCGACGGTGAAAAACACATTTAAATATTTTCTCTTATCCCTTCAGCGTATAAAAAAAATTGCAGAAGGAATACTGCCAGACAGACAAGGGCCATTTAACTTGTACCAGACGACGCTAAATACACTCTAGTGTCCATGAAAACAGGCGGTTTAGAGTGTGATTTAGGTCTGCATGGTGCACAAGATAGTTTTTCAAGTGTAAACAATTCAATAATAGAAGAGAAATCCCTTTCCTCTGGTTTTAATTTTGTACATCTATAAAAAGGATTAGAAGGGATTTTAGGAGACTTGGTGAATTTGAATCAGAAAATAAATCTCTTTTTGTTTTTATGAGACATCTTGCCTTTTCCAGAGGAATACCACCAAACCCTAAAAGGGTTGGCTTTTTAAAACAAAGTTGCATAACTTTAATTTATTTCTCAACCTACTTTTGCAACAATCTGGGATGACTAAGTGTTGTTTTCAGGGAGAATACCGTACTTTTAAAGAATTTACAATGTTAAGGACAGACCAGACTATATTTGTGACCATTAACAACTCTTCTCAAAGATCATAAATAAAACCAATGTGACATGCACAACAGTAGGCGTTAAAACCACAACTCTAAAGGCCATCTAAGGGGAGTTTACAGTTGTTGATTTTGCACTTTGCACTTTGACCTTTCACCTTAGGCTACATCCACACTAGCCCGGATAGATTTGAAAACAGCGTTTTCGTCTGAAAACGCTCCACGTCCACACTATCGTTTTCAGTTGTTTTCAGAGTTGTGCGTCCACATTGAAACGGCCGAAAACGCTTACATTCCAGTACTGTGCATGCGTGAAACGCACGAAGATTTCAGTAGTTTTCACAGGAGCTACAGTATCCAGAGTCGTACGTAGTGAGGAGGTAAAATTATTAACAAGATAATCGACCTCTGTTGGGGTAGCGTTCAGATAGCTGCTCTGCTCTATGTTGGTACAGGGCATTGAAGATGATAACAATGGGTGGATTATATTCTTAAACTTAGTTACAGCGCTTTCAGAGAGACATCTACTGTGATAAAGTCTACTCTCCACTGCTGTGTAATCAATTATTGTAAATGTAAATGTTATCAGGAAATGGTCAGACAGGAGAGGGTTTTCAGGAAACACTGTTAAATGTTCAGTTTCTATGCCATATGTTAAAACAAGATCTAGAGTGTGATTAAAGTGGTGGGTGGGTTCTTTTTCATTTTGAGAGAAGCCAATTGAGTCTAATAACAGATTAAATGCCATGTTGAGGCTGTCATTTTTAGCATCTACATGGATGTTAAAATCACCCACAATAATTATTTTATCTGAGCTCAGAACTAAATCAGAAAAAAGTCTGAGAAATCAGACAGAAACTCTGTGTAAGGCCCAGGTGGACGATAGATGATAACAAGTAAGACTGGTTTCTGAGTTTTACAGCTGGGGTGGACGAGGCTAAGCATCAGGCTTTCAAATGAATTAAAAGTCTGTCTTGGTCTTTGTTTGATTGACAGACTCGTGTGAAAAATTGCTGAAAAATGACTCGGGGGTGTTGATTCATTTAAACTAACATAATCATCCTGCTGCAACCAGGTTTCTGTGGGGCAGAGTAAATCGATTTGTTGATCAATTATTAAGTCATGTACTAACAGAGACTTGGAGGAGAGAGACCTAATATTTAATAATCCACATTTCACTGTTTTACTCTTTGGTTCAGATTTGGATACTGTGTTGTTCTTTCTTTGTGATTTTTTAAGTTTAAGTTGTTTGTTGATGGTTTTTAGTTTGTTTTTTGTCTTTTTGGAAGCTGACACAGTCTCTATAGAGATGGGTTTTTGGGGGGGTAGCAGGAGGAGAGAAGCTGCAGAGAGGCGTGTAAGACTGCAACTCTGCTTCCTGGTCCCAACTCTGGATAGTCATATTTTGGGGGGTTTAATAAATTTGTCCATATTTCTAGAAATGAGAGCTGCTTCATCTAAAGTGGGATGGATGCCGTCTCTCCTAACAAGACCAGGTTTCCTCCAGAAGGTTTGCCAATTATCTATGAAGCCCACATCGTTTCTGGGACACCACTCCGACAGCCAGCAATTTAAGGAGAACATGCGGCTAAACATGTCACTCCTGGTCTGACTGGGGAGGGGACCAGAGAAAACTACAGAGTCCGACAATGAGGTGGAGTTGTTGCTGCGAGTAAAATACAAAAGTACGAAGTTGCAAAAGCGGGGGAGAATTAAAGAATTTGAAGAAAAGCTATCTGAAGCGTGTAAAAACTTTAATAGGGCTGTCAAAATTGAGAGCAAACAAAACAACTGCTGTATAATGCCATCTGCTATCTTAGTTTAATTGGTCACTTGACTGCATCACAAGACTAAAATGTGTTATCGTTTTCAAAAAGTCTCTGTTTTCGCTGTCCACACTGCGACGCGAAAGCACCGTTTTCAAATGTACGTGTTTTCGAGAGCGTTTTCAAAACGCTGCATTTTCCTTGAGAGAAAATGCCGTCTCAGTGTGGATGGGAGGCCAAAACGGAGAGAAAACGATGCGCTTTTAAACGAAAACGCATCAGTGTGGACGTAGCCTTGGTTTTTAAGGTTTAAGGTTAAGTGTTGTAGAAGACTACACCTTACCTTGCAGGCTGCTTTGACATCAACAATAAATAAATAAAACAACAAGACCAACATATGACTACTAACAACAATTTTGAGTTACTCTATCAATCTATCTATGAGTGGAATTACTACATTAAAAGGAAAGAAGAAAATGGAAAGTATGTAATAAATTTGTAATGAATAAATCGAATATATATGCAAAAAAAGCCCATCGCAAATTGTGATTTTATATTAGATTATGAAAATTCAGAATTTATAATATTGAGGAAATTTGCCCAGTATGTTGAGAAAACCCACTACAGGGCTTCTAGTGTCAGGATTTTCTTTTTCAATGTCCAGTTTTAAAAAGCCTACAGCATGATCTTCTTGTACAAGTATTAGTTCATGCATAGAAATGAACAACTTGCCTGAAGCTGTATGTGCTTTCTTTCAATTTCACGTCACTGGGACTGTGTTTATTGCATTTTCAGCTATTTTGATGAATCTATTCTGTTTGAGTAGGAGAAGAAATGATGCTTTACAAACAATGTTATGCAATACGCGTAACTCATGTGGAGAAGTGGAGCATTGTGTGTGTGCTTCTACACCACATAATGAATCCTGCATCACTGTCTAGAAACTATATTTGGACTTTCTATTTTGCATTTTCATCTATCATATTTTAAACATCCATTGCTCCGTAAGTACGGAAGACAGTGAGATTAGAGCGTTATTCACATTTTACGGTTTTAACGCCAATACCGCAAGACAAATACAGACTGTAGTGCGTGGAAGATAGGCCTCAGATGATTTCTAAATTAAAAGCTGCATGAAAGCAGTGTGTTTATTTTGAATGATATGTAGTCCTTTGTGTAGTCAGCAGATAGTCAAACTTTCCAGTGATTTTTTTTTGTGACATAAGAGTTATGGCCGTAAATAACAATGTATAACCCTGCATTACATCAGCTATGTTATGTCACCCTGGATTTCTTGGAAATTCACTTGTGTGTGTATCTGTGTAATGCAGGCTGGGCAACCAGACAAGGCATCTCATCCCTCAGCTGTTCATAGCAGATTGCTGTATCTCCCTGACCTTGAATCTGCAGGTGATCTCTTGCTGTTGAAAGGCAGTTCTTCTTCCCCACTGTCCCCAAGTACTTAGACATAAGTAAGAAATAATTGTCCAATCTTTGGGGTTCTTGCTCTAATACATTAAGCACATTACCTTACACTATAAACCACCATAAGTTACATGTTGTTTTGAACAAAAAATCCAATGAGTAAAACTGAATTAAAAGAATTAATTGATTTTAGTAAATTAATCCTCACAGATCAGATACTTATACTGCAAAATCTCCAGTGCTGACACTAGAAAGTGTCTGTATGTGTCCACTCCTTTGAGTGTTAAGTTAACACTTTTGACAGCGTTATATTTCTAACAGTAACCTAGTCAGTGTTAAAGATTAACAATGACTAACATTAGCAGTGTTGTTTTTCTAACACTGAAATATTACTAGCATTTTTAGTTATTTTCCACTTTCTAGTGTCAATTTAACACTGGAGATTTTGCAGTGTAGGAACATGAACTTTACAGATGTACAAATGTTTTTGTTTTACTTTTCATATATTTGATAAAATAATTCAATATGTTTTTGGAGGTTTATCACACAAATCTAAAAAAGCTACGCTTGGCTGCTCCCTTGTCACAAGAGATCACCACAACAGGTACATCAGATGCCCTTCCTGATGCAACCCCCAAAGGAGTTTATGTCTCCAGCTGGAATCAAACCAGCAACCTTTTATTGGTCACAGTCACAGTTTTTAATCTGTGTCTGCCTTATTTTAAATTGGTATACGATGGAGCCCCTTGACACATATCATATCAAATTAAGCAGCATCGTTTACAATACACAATATATGCCCCAACTTTCAGATAAACTTGCTCTTTAATTTAGGCGACAATTAAGGTTAGGGTTAGGTGAAGTTAATTAATGAATTCCATCTATCCATCCATCTGTCCATTTTCTTATAGTTGCCCTTTTTTGGGTCATAGGGTGTCACACTGAGATTGAGACATTGAGAATTGGGCAGAAGCTGTGCTTAAAATGGGCTACCAACCAGGAAAAAGCATAAGAAAGAAGGTTTAAGGTATTATACTACCTACTGAGGAGAAGGTTCATAAAGGAAAGGGAACAGTTAATGCTTAGGCTTCAGAATTTTCCTTAACTTGGCCCTTCTCTAAAAACCTTTGTCCAAATTCATATTTTTTTAAGGGGGCATCATGTACAACATAACTTATGTAAACACAGACACTGACGCATTCTGCTTTTATTCTACATCTGAGTAAATAGCTAATTTTACTTTAAAGTCATGCGTACACACACACACTCACATTTTGGGAGTCCCACCGCAAGAGTGAGGGACCAAATGAGACAAGACCTATCATGTCTCCTCTCGCTGAGAGCAGACATTGTTGACTCACTGTAGTCTAGAGGCGCTTAGCCTGCGTCCAACCACAGTTATGCACCGTCTGACCAGAGCCTTGAAGCAAGGGTGTGCAGACTCTCACACATCCTTGAATGCATGTAAACACTACGCAAAGAGACACACATGCATACAGGTGCACATAAAAGACAGTTTTACTCTTCTGCTGCTCTGTGGTTTGTTTTTCAGTCCCCTCATTGGTCACACCTGAGGACTAGAACACTTTCTGTTGGTCTATATTTTCTTTTGTGCTGCTGAAGTTTTGAACTGAAAGTTAATTAGTTCATATATGCACTGTTATGTGAAACAAAATGTTTATGCCTTCATAATTAATGTACATCTGTCAGACATTTGCTTAAAGATGATCTAAAAGCCACTTGATTTATCGTGTGATGCCTCACACCTCTGTTACATTGACCCAAGTGTTTTCTGGCCCAGAAAACAAGAATACAAATATTACTTACATGCTGCAATAACAATGAAATACAGTTTAGCTGATGTATATAGTTTTATGTATAACTTTGATTGAAACCAGTTTTCTTAGGTGTGTGCAAGATGTCAGAAAAGTTAGACTAAAATAATTATGGTATTCAGTGTCTGCAGCACTTCAGTACTACTCTCTACCAAAGAGCTTTTTAACAAGATGTAATAATAAGTATAATAAATTATAAGAAACAGTGTTCATAATAAAGGATCAAATCATTTTCATGATGTGAGAACAACGTGGCAATATGAAAAGAACTTCTTCTGTTTACCTCTCTGGCCCACAGCTATGCTGTTTTAGATTACTCTGATTGCTATGTGTAGTGTGTTGGTTTCGACTATAGCAGGCAGCTGTTTTACTGCTGTGCATTTAGGAGCCTATAAGATAAATATAGCTTCAGAATTTGTAAGATACCAAAAAATAGAGCAAAAATGAGTTAAATATCTGACTTGCATTGACCAGCAGGCAAGAGATAGTAACGTCTTGTTGCCATATTAATATAAAACTTGTATTAAGAGGCCACAAAGAAAATTCTAGCAAACTTTTTTAAAGAAAATAAACAAGCAACCAAAAACAATAGTCCATATGCAGATAGATGGTAGCTATGTCCTTCTGTAGATTCAAAAAAGGCCTTTTTTTCTTTTTTAGCTGAACTTGACCATAGTTGACGATGGAACTTCTCAGCTGAAGGTAGCTTAGTTATTAATATGATATTGTGATATTAAAGGGAAAGCTAAATTTGGAGAGTGGCACAACAGTGCAGCGCACCTTTACTTCAACGCTGTGTGTTTGCATGTTCTCCCTGAGTTTGTGTGGATTCACTTTGGGTACTCCTCCTTCCTCCTACAGTCCAAAGACATGCATAGGGTTTAACTGGTGATTCTAAATTGGCGACAGACTGGCAACCTGTTCAGGGTGCCCCACCTCACACAATATAGTGTTATGGTTCAAAATATTGGGGATGGAGACAAGAGAAAAAACCACAATAACAACACTGGTCCGGCCGGGTCAAGTCAAACGATGATTTTAATGATCACACACGTGGGAGATGGAAACTGAATGCAGACAGCCTCTGATCTCAAAATGGTGGAGGATTACTCAAACTCTTATAGCCTCTGGTGCCCCCACCTTGTCATAAAAGCCTAAACATTCACATGCTTTCTCTCACACAGCGCCTAAGCTACGACCTTGGCTCCCCGTTTTATCTGCTCCTGCTGAGATGGGGCAGAAAACTCCAGCATGCTCTGTTCTCTTCTAATCAGACAAATAAGGCGATGACTCTCTGCAAACAGTATTTCTTTTAACATCATAAAACAATATCATTCATCCACAATAAATCAGCAGTCTAATGTAATGCAAATCAGTTTAACTAATGCAATAGTTATCAGCTTCTTCTAATTCAGGAGAATAATGCAAACTAAAACTACATAATAATTCACAATCTTTAATTAGGGGTATAACATGGCATAAAATAATATTATAACGTAACAATAGTAACTGGGGTAGCCTCCACTGCCCCCCAACCTTGAACTGGATAAGTGGAAGCTGGATGGATGGAATTAGTTTGAGCTGTGAGAAACCCCAAAGCTTCATATACTGTCTTTTAACACAGCTGAATGCTGAACATGAGTAAATACCACCCACCTGATATAAAATGGATATATAAAATGATATAAAATGGCCACATAATTAAACAGAAGTTTAAACCTCAATATAATTTAAACTCGTGAATTTCTATAAAAATTCACCCCTCCATAAAAGTCATAAAATTAAAAACGGTTTTATTTTCTTTACTTGGCTGTAACTTTGGGCATTTTAACATGGGTGTCTATGGCTTTGGAGGCAGCTTCGAGAAGTCAATCCTAGCAGTTCTAAACTGGCTTTATTTATCAGCCCTGGAGGTTCCCACATTATCGAGATAAAACAGGATATTAACTTGTATCCTTTAGTAACCAACTCCAAAAGATCAGCACAAAATTATACTAATGCAGGACAGATTTAGGCTATAGTGTAAATTCACAAAGAAATAAATACAATTATATTTCAACTATTAAAAAAAAGAAATGACAAAATCAACCCAGGACCTGTTTGGGTTTGTATTCCTAGGAAAGTTGCTCACTTTAATCTAGCCTCACTCACACCTATGGCCGACACACCAGCAGAAAGGACAAAGGCAAACCACATTTACCGACGTGCAGCCACACATATGTAGCCACCCACAGTCAGACAGACAGATAGGGAAACACATAACCGGGCGTCTCACCACAAACACACACACAGACAAAACCGACACACCCCACCATTCACTATCCTGGCCTTGTTTACTCATGACCATCGCAGCTATGCAGCAGCCGACCTCATCATTCCACAGATTCCTCTGTCCTAACTATTTGATGTGCTTTGTCAAAGTAGTTCTTTTTTACTCATCAAAAGCAGGAAACATTTTACTAAATAAAAGTACAAAGTAATATCATGAAGCGGAATAACAGTGACAGGTGGTGGGTTAGGCCTAGACCACAGGCTATTATGATTTAAGGCGGTGACTTTCACAATTCTTTTATTTTATTTACAATAAAAAAAATTTAAAAAATGCTGGGAAGGCCTCACTGAAGTGCATATCAACAAGTTGAAACTGCCATGGAATCTGGGACCAGCTGGAGAGGACAGATTGCTTAAATGTCTTAATCTGTGCAACACTGCCATCTGTTGACTATCAGCAACATCTCTAGTTGCTCCTGAAAACCCCTAATTTTTGTCGCTTGAATGTTTAGTCTTGAATTCTGTGTCACTTCCGGCTGCTCCCTTATATAACAAGCCTAAACAAAAGGCAAACTCATGATTTGTTTGACGCAGAAAAAATGAGCATGTGCGACCAGAAGGTAATTTTCTCTTCTCTATTTACTTTTTTCTTTAAATACTTGTTTTCCTCCCACAGGGCAAAGATACGTAGGCCGAGTGAACTGGTTGAACTCTAAATTACGTGTTTAGTGTGGATTTGTTTGTGTTGTGATATAATCCTGCGACAGGCTAGTGACTAGTTGCCCAGAATGCTGACCCTGTGAACCTGCACAGCAATAAGCAGCTAGTGACTCAATGGAGGATTATACAACAGATCACTTTGAGTCCTTCCTGGTCATGCTGAAGCAAACACCGAGAACGAGGAGGCACAACAACCAAATAAGACTACATTTTATAATGTATCTTAGTTTCTCAGTTATCTTGATGAACATATTCAGGCTTTCTTCTTGCACCAAAGAACTGCCTGCAGCTTTGTGCTGAATATTTTAGGTATAATGATTTTTAATAAAGTACTTCAAAGCTCATTGTGTTTTCTTAATATGAGCTGGTATCTTTGTAAGCTAAGCAATATTTTAATAAAATATTCTAAACTGCTCATGCTGACTGCAAGCCTCACATTAAAAATCAACAAACCAAACCTTCAGACAAGGTAGCTTCATTGATGATCCTCTGCTTCCAGACCTTTATCCAAGTCAAGAGAATTTCTGATTTCTAGTACTGACAAAAATCATTACAGAAAATGTTAATATAAATCAGTTCTCTTTAATGTTCTTGCTATTGTTTTAATAAAATGATTGTTAAAAAGCATGCCATCCTGTGACGAACCTTTAAGGATATTTTGATCTGTGTGCAAACAAAGAGACATGTTTGGATATGGAAAAATACATGCACTATAATTTTGCACGGGGGCAGAAGGGAAGAAATTGGTTGGCTAAATGGTAAAAGACAAAGTGTTACATAAGGAAACACAGAGGTCTTTAGCTCATTTTCTAGTAGTTATTCTGACATGTTCTTCTCTCTGATCTTTATTTTAAAGAAAATTCGGTTTTATTTCAGTTATAGAAACTATTTTTTCAAAAGGAAATAAGGCAGATATAGTTATGATTGACAGATCAAAGGAAACTTAATCTCTAAGGTGTTCTTTGTTTCCAAAACAGTATTGCAGTGGATTGAACAAAATAAACTTTTTGTTCAGCCCCTTTTCTGTCAGTTCTTCCAGAGGTTTCTTCCTGTTACAAGGGAGTTTTTCCTTTCCACCGTTGCCAAGTGCTTGCTCATAGAGGGTCATCAGATTGTTGAGGTTTTCTCTGTACTATTGTAGGGTCTTTACCTTACAGTATAAGCTGTCTTGAGGTGGCGATGCTACTGTGATTTGTCACTATATGAATTAAATTGAATTTAAATTCATTTTCCATGTTCTCCATGTGCCTGTGTAGGTTTCCATCGGGTACTCCAGTTTTCTCCAGCAGTTCAAAGATATGCTCATGTAGTAAGTGTTTTTCTGTCTCTATATATTTGCCCTGAGTAGGAGTGGTAATCAGCTGGGATAGGCTTAGATAGGCTGGGATTGTATTGTATTTTAACACTGTTGTATTGCTACTTTCACTTACTGCATATTAGTATTTCATACTCTTTTAGTATAACACGCACAGCAAAAACAGCCTGAAACAGCCAAGCTAGTTTCAATGCCATTTGGAAGAATTTTCTGAATTTTTATTTTTATTTTTTAACCACAGCAGTCCTGCTTAGAGAGTCATATGAAGGCTGAGGTGAGGGGACAACTCACAAGAATCACTATTCCTCAAAAATTATTGGACACATTGTAGTGAAACAAGGTTATTTTGTCCTGAACGTGGCTGTTCAGAAACCTCTTTTACTTCTCAGTTTATTTTACTAATTAGTTTGTGCAACACGCCCAACCAATTATAGCAAAACCTATAAATATCTTTCTGTGCTTCACACATTAGAATAACCAGCAACCAACTGTAATGGGTTAATGCCACGTCCTGACTTTTAAATATAATAAAATGGCATGATCAATATTTGCGACCTTCAAAATAGGTATCATGATCAAAATATAACACTTTACTGTTTAGGCAGCTATCTTGTCAACAAGTCTGATCATCAGCCAGACTGTGTTACAACAAAAAAAGCTGACTGGTTTTTATTTTCCTCAATTTAACTTATTATTCCAAAAACTTCAAAAACGTAGTTTTTAGTTTAATTTTAGTTCACCTAATTCAGAAACATGATGGTTGACAGAGAAAATATTCCTCCTGCCAGGGAGGGAAACTCGATAGGTGGTGTTAACACATCCTAAACGGTAGTTGGCGCCCGCAATTAAATAAACGAAGAAGAAGAGCAGACGTCCGTTACGTGCAGTTACTGGCGTTCAATGTCAGTTTGATGCATGTTTTT
>NW_005187466.1:1951611-1955921 GCF_000239375.1 Pundamilia nyererei | reverse complement strand
GAGAGAACTTTAAGAAATTAATATAGCCACTACAGTGACCATCAAAACGATGGAAAAATATTGCCATAAACAATTTATTTTGCATAAACAATTTATTTTGCAACACCAGGAATCAAACGATAGCGTAAAATGAAACGATAGACGTTTTTATATCGTCATCTGACATATATCGTTATATCGAACAGCCCTAATCAGTATATGTCCCTAAATTTTGACACTTTGCGCTTTTTTTCCTACAGGAAATGTGGGATCAAGAAAAGAAACACCTTGAGAAATTCAATGAAATTCTTGCTGAGAACAGAGTTCGCCCCACAGCACTGTTACCTTTCTGGAATATTGCTGGGTTTGTATTAGGTTGGTACAACACATAAAGACATAATTTTGCTGAGAAGATAAACAAATGCATCAAAGAGTAATGATTATTGAATTTCACAATGGCTCCCTGACGTGTCATTAACAAGTGTATAAACAGTAAGCAGTAGGAAATCTCTTCATTAAATGTTAACAGCATGTATCTCTCTCTTTTGAAGGGGCATCATCTGCATTACTGGGAAAAGAAGGGGCCATGGCCTGTACTGTGGCAGTGGAAGAGAGTATCACTGAACACTATAACAGCCAGATAAGAACTCTGATGGAGAAGGACCCAGAGAGATACACTGAACTCTTACAAGTGAGTCTCTTATCTCCGTAGCTCTGCTCTGTGGTTGCCCTTTACTGTGCATGAAATTCATATTGTTCATTATGAGATTGTGGCAACAGCTGAGTCTAAAGAGGAGCCGAAGGGCGATAATATTAGGCACCTGCCCCTCCAAAAAAAAGAGATTAGAGTCTAGCATACCAAAATGGAAATAATGTTGAATGTTTTTGATTATGGTGATTGTTACAAGCCACACTAAATAATAATTAATCAATTAAACTCAGTTTCAAGCTAGTTAATACAGCTTTGTACCTAATCGCTAATCGCCTTTTACTAATATTACTACATTTAAGTAAGAGTTATCTAACCAGCAAATAAATAAAGCCACCTTAAATTTTGTTTGAGGAAAATTTCATTCAATAATGTCTGTATCCCATTAATGCCAATATGAGTCTGAAATGGTCTCGGTCTTTTATAGTTAGCTTGTGCATATTTCTAATTGCATTTATTAAAAAATTACAACTGTCTTTGTTGATTGTTTCACTCATTTATTGTTTAGTGCAATCCTAGCAGCTGGATCATTTTCTTTTTTTTTTTTCTTTTTTGCATGTAAGCCAACCACAGTCAAACCTCTGGCACAGCCTTGTTCTCTTCCTGGATCTCTGTTGACTTTCAGTGTTAAATCTATTCGTGGGTGGAATTTTTTCTGTTTATCTAAGCAGTTCAGTACAGTTCAGGTTTACTTGGAGAGTTTTACAGTTTTATAGGCAATTTCTCCAAGGCTATGCAGCATGATTTTTGACATTTTTGACTTCAGTGCTTTCGCCATTACACAATTACATCACTTAATGGCTACTGACATTTGTTACTGCGCACTGATGCAGGTTGAAGTTTATTTAACTTCTAATTTGGACAAGTTCCACACACCAACGCAGCTTCACAGATCATAGCACATGGAATAAAATTGGCATTTCACCAGTGGCTTTTTCATATATACTGTCAAGAGTGACTCTACCTCTCTGGATGTTTTCCAGATGGGGACAAAGCACTTTTCAGCACAAAGCAGTTCTTATTAGATACACATTTTCTGACCACAGTGTATAAAATTTTTCATGACTCAGTTATTTGCAGTTATTTTGAAAAGAAAATGGGTTTAATGTAACCAACTCAAGGCCAAATAGCTTGAGAATTTTGTGCAGTGAAATGTAATTAATTAATTAAATTAAGTTGTTTTATCATGAATATATTTAACAGGTGATAAAGGAATTTAGAGATGATGAGATGGAACATCATGATACAGGACTGGCGCACGATGCTGAAAATGTAAGTGTATTTTATGTCTTTAGATGTAATATATACACACTGCCAGTCAAAACTTTGGACACACCTTCTCATTCAATGTTTTTTTTTTTTTTCTTTATTTTTATTACTTTCTACATTATAGATATATGCTGAAGACAGCAAATATATGAAGCAAGATCTATGGAATTATGTGTCAGAGAAAAAAATGATAAATAACTCTTATATGTCTTATTTTTTAGATTCCTTAAAATAGCCACCTTTGCTTTGTTGACAGCACCGAAAACTAATTTTATATCAATTAGAAAAATGACTCCACACAGGAATAAATAAATATTGCTTCATTAGAGTATTTAACTGTCTTTACAATTTTTAAGTTGTTGAAAGTACTGCTGCCTAAATGTGTGTTTTGTGTGTGTGTGTTTTAGGTACCTGGATACTGGCTATTAAAAAATGCAATACAGTTAGGCTGCAAAGCTGCAATATATGTTTCCCAACGTATCTAACGCTGTTCTTAGAGCAGTTGAATTGTTTTGTTATTCTGACTCAAGTTTGTAAAAATGACTTAATTTGGACCTGTGTTCTCACTCTGCATCTTTGTAAATGTAAATGAAGCACAACGTACCTGTACCTGATCGTATCTGTTAAAATTTCTGTAATAAATGTCAGGCCTTGGTTCTGTTTTCTGAAGGCAAATTTTTACTTTTGTGTTGTGTTACTTTTGTGCTTGCTGCAGGAAGGTCAGTCTGCCTGTCTGAAAAGTGTCAGTGTTGATGAGAAAGTGAGAAACTGGTGAAATAAAGATACTCATGGACTTTAGATATTTCCATTTGTACATGTATCCAGTTACCCCCACATACATAACATATTTTTCATATAATTGTGCCTTAAGTTGCTTTAGTGTTTTTCTTATCGGCAAGAGCTGCAAAGACCAATATTTTAATAACTTTTAGCTGCCTTTGACCAAAAGCTCGACTCCCTAAACACGCATGATAAGAACATATTAACCCAAGTACAGACACACACACACACACACACACACACAACCACCACTACCACCACCATACCATTCTGTTTCACATGTAATAGTTCATATATCAAGCTGAGCAATGACTTGTCATCCAGGCCTAACTGCTAAGCAGCCTCACACAGCTGTTCTGGGTACATTAGGTCACTGAGCAAGAAGGCTTGTCCAGGGCCCCTAATATTCATCAGGTTGTGTAGCTTGAGCCAAATGTTCATCCCCCCCCTGACTCAGTATCATTCTGTCCATATGTCCATTCAGTTGTGACCCAAACCTGATTTCTCCTAGTTTTAGCATTTTTTTGAGCATGAACATATGATACATGCTGACTCATGGCCAGTAGTGGGGGGTATTAATCATCTTGTTGGTTGAGCAGATGATAATAATGTTATTAAAAAAACTGAAAATCTGATATTTATTCATTGTATGTGAATTGATAAATATTAAAAAAAAAAAAAAAACCACAGACAGAGTCATAGTAAAATGTTCAGTTTGATTGTGCCATCATAAGAGGTTCAGCCTGCACATGTTAGATGAGATATTGAAATATGCAGATTTCACTTTCAGCTGCTTATTAATGGCGGCTGCCTGACTGCAGGTCAATCTTTACATTTGCTTTATGCTATTGCAGCCCTGTGTGAAGATCCATTTACCTTAGCACAAGGTCAGGTCCTGACTTCAGGGGTTAATATGCAGTTTTATCCTTCATTCCTGAAAAATAGAATTGTTTAATGTCCATCAGTAAAAGATCAAGTTAAATAATTTGTAGTCTGCATTATCACTGTTAGATGTTTGTGACTCACTAAATAAGCCATACCGAAACTAAACCAGGGTGTATTCATGAATGCGCTACAGCAGTGTTTTTAATGGGGGGAGGGAAAAAAGTGTTTGTGTTATATTCCAGTGAAAACTGAAAGGCTAACTTGCTAGGGAGCAAACGGACGACAGTTTTTCTGACTACTGCTACAGGAACGCTGTCAACTTGGGTATGACGTCATTTTCAGCTCCAACGTTCGAGGTAAAAGGAAAGCACCAGTATAACTTTGTGCCTTTTTCTTTGACTCTTGGTAGTCATTTTAGTTTGGTAATCTATGGGTAAGGATCATATTTTGAAACCAGCCTCAAGTGGCTGCTTGAGGAGTTTTCGAGACCTTTTGATGCTCACATTTGAGCCCTGGTTGCATGCGCTTCGTGAACCAAGCTAAGCACTTCATCCTCTCATACGAATACAGTTAAATCTGGCTTAATAAACAAGGAATCACCAAAAAAGCTAACTCGATGCTCCAGGAAAAGAAAGGAACTGGGTTACAGTGGATGAATGCTCGCTACAGCCACTTTATACATAGAGTT